>NC_079473.1:2445619-2751322 GCF_026250575.1 Diorhabda carinulata | reverse complement strand
TCTCCCACTTTTTGATTAGTTTTTTTCAGGAGAAAAAAATAGTATAATTGAGCGTTTATGGATTTATCTCTCTCCGTTGCGACATTGTGAAACACACTCTCCGAAGATTATATTATTACTGGGGTGAAATTCAATGACAAAGCATCGAAGACATGACTATTTTTACGAAACGTGGTATCGTCGGAATTACATAACGCGTTTCTTAATTTCCTACCGAACTCGATATCCTCTTCTTCGTTTCGAAATCTAACAATTCTCTCCCACTTTTTGATTAGTTTTTTGAGGAAAAAACAATGTCATAAGTGAGCGTTTATGGATTTTCCTCTCTCCGTTGCGTCATTGTGAAACACACTTTCCGCAGATTATATTATTACGGAGGTGACATTCAATGACAAAGTATCGGAAACTTGCTTTTTTCACGAAACGTGGCATCGTCGGAATTACATAACGAGTTTCTAAATTTCCTACCGAACTCCATCTCCTCTTCTTCGTTCCGAAATCTAACAATTCTCTCCCACTTTTCGATTAGATTTTTCGAGGAAAAAACAAGGTCATAAATGAGCGTTCATGGACTTTCCTCTCTGCGTTGCTCCATTGTGTAACACACTTATCGAAGATTATATTATTACGTGGGTGACATTCAATGACAAATCATCGAAGACATGACTTTTTCTACGAAACGTGGCATCGTCAGAATTACATAACGCGTTTCTATATTTTCTACCGAACTCAATCTCCTCTTCTTTGTTTCGAAATCTAACAATTCTCTCCCACTTTTTATTAATTTTGTTGAGGAAAAAACAATGTCATAAGTGAGCGTTTATGGATTTTCCTCTCTCCGTTGCGTCATTGTGAAACACACTTTCCGCAGATTATATTATTACTGGGGTGACATTCAATGACAAAGTATCGAAAACTTGACTTTTTTCACGAAACGTGGCATCGTCGGAATTGTATAACGCCTTTCCAAATTTCCTACCGAACTCCATCTCCTTTTCTTTGTTTCGAAATCTAACAATTCTCTCCCACTTTTTATTAGTTTTGTTGAGGAAAAAACAAGGTCATGAGTGAGCGTTTATAGATTTTTCTCTCTACGTTGCGTCATTGTGTAACACACTTTCCGAAGACTATATTATTGAGAATGTAACACATTCAGCGCCAAAACATCGAAGATTTGACTTATTTTTCGAAATGTGGCATTGTTGGAATTACATAACGCGTTTCTAAATGTCCTACCGAATTCCATCTCCCCTTCTTCGTTTCGAAATCTAACAATTCTCTCCCACTTTTTGATTAGTTTTTTGAGGAAAAAACAATGTCATAAGTGAGCGTTTATGCATTTTCCTCTCTCCGTTGCGTCATTGTGAAACACAGTTTGCTAAGATTATATTATTACGGGGGTGACATTCAATGACAAATCATCGAATACTTGACTTTTGTTACGAAACGTGGCATCGTCGGAATAACATAACGCGTTTCTAAATTTCCTACCGAACTCCATCTCCTCTTCTTCGTTTCGAAATCTAACAATTCTCCCCCACTTTTTGATTAGTTTTTTTGAAGAAAAAACAATGTCATAAGTGAGCGTTTATGGATTTTCCTCTCTCCGTTGCGTCATTGTGAAACACTCTTTCCGAAGACTATATTATTACTGGGGTGAAATTCAATGACAAAGAATCGAAGACTTGAAATTTTTCACGGAACGTGGCATTGTCGGAATTACATAACGCGTTTCTAAATTTCCTACCGAACTCGATCTCCTCTTCTTCGTTTCGAAATTTAACAATTCTCTCCCACTTTTTGATTAGTTTTTTTCAGGAGAAAACAATAGTATAATTGAGCGTTTATGGATTTATCTCTCTCCGTTGCGACATTGTGAAACACACTCTCCGAAGATTATATTATTACTGGGGTGAAATTCAATGACAAAGCATCGAAGACATGACTATTTTTACGAAACGTGGTATCGTCGGAATTACATAACGCGTTTCTTAATTTCCTACCGAACTCGATATCCTCTTCTTCGTTTCGAAATCTAACAATTCTCTCCCACTTTTTGATTAGTTTTTTGAGAAAAAAACAATGTCATAAGTGAGCGTTTATGGATTTTCCTCTCTCCGTTGCGTCATTGTGAAACACACTTTCCGCAGATATTATTACGGAGGTGACATTCAATGACAAAGTATCGGAAACTTGACTTTTTTCACGAAACGTGGCATCGTCGGAATTATATAACGCCTTTCCAAATTTCCTACCGAACTCCATCTCCTGTTCTTCGTTTCGAAATCTAACAATTCTCTCCCACTTTTTGATTAGTTTTTTGAGGAAAAAACAATGTCATAAGTGAGCGTTTATGGATTTTCCTCTCTCCGTTGCGTCATTGTGAAACACAGTTTGCTAAGATTATATTATTGCTAGGTTGAAATTCATTGACAAAGTATCGAATACTTGACTTTTTTACGAAACGTGGCATCGTCAGAATTATATAACGCGTTTCTATATTTTCTACCGAACTCCATCTCCTCTTCTTTGTTTCGAAATCTAACAATTCTCTCCCACTTCTTATTAGTTTTGTTGAGGAAAAAACAATGTCATAAGTGAGCGTTTATGGATTTTCCTCTCTCCGTTGCGTCATTGTGAAACACACTTTCCGCAGATTATATTATTACGGAGGTGACATTCAATAACAAAGTATCGGAAACTTGACTTTTTTCACGAAACGTGGCATCGTCGGAATTATATAACGCCTTTCCAAATTTCCTACCGAACTCCATCTCCTTCTCTTTGTTTCGAAATCTAACAATTCTCTCCCACTTTTTATTAGTTTTGTTGAGGAAAAAACAAGGTCATGAGTGAGCGTTTATAGATTTTCCTCTCTCCGTTGCGTCATTGTGAAACACTCTTTCCGAAGATTATATTATTACGGAGGTGACATTCAATGTCAAGTATCGAAAACTTGACTTTTTTACGAAACGTGGCATCGTCGGAATTACATAACGGCGTTTTTTAATTTTCTACCGAACTCCATCTCCTCTTCTTCGTTTCGAAATCTAACAATTCTCTCCCACTTTTGGATTAGTTTTGTTGAGGAAAAAACAAGGTCATGAGTGAGCGTTTATGGATTTTCCTCTCTCCGTTGCGTTATTGTGAAACACACTTATCGAAGATTATATTATTACGGTGGTGACATTCAATGACAAAGCATCAAAGCCTTGACTTTTTTTACGAAACGTGGCATCGTCGGAATTACATAACGAGTTTCTAAATTTCCTACCGAAATCCATCTCCTCTTCTTCGTTCCGAAATCTAACAATTCTCTCCCACTTTTCGATTAGATTTTTCGAGGAAAAAACAAGGTCATAAATGAGCGTTCATGGATTTTCCTCTCTGCGTTGCTCCATTGTGTAACACACTTATCGAAGATTATATTATTACGTGGGTGACATTCAATGACAAATCATCGAAGACATGACTTTTTCTACGAAACGTGGTATCGTCAGAATTACATAACGCGTTTCTATATTTTCTACCGAACTCCATCTCCTCTTCTTTGTTTCGAAATCTAACAATTCTCTCCCACTTTTTATTAATTTTGTTGAGGAAAAAACAATGTCATAAGTGAGCGTTTATGGATTTTCCTCTCTCCGTTGCGTCATTGTGAAACACACTTTCCGCAGATTATATTATTACGGAGGTGACATTCAATAACAAAGTATCGGAAACTTGACTTTTTTCACGAAACGTGGCATCGTCGGAATTACATAACGCGTTTCTAAATTTCCTACCGAACTCCATCTCCTCTTCTTCGTTTCGAAATCTAACAATTCTCTTCCACTTTTTGATTAGTTTTTCTAAGGAAAAAACAAGGTCATGAGTGAGCGTTTATGGATTTTCCTCTCTCCGTTGCGTTATTGTGAAACACTCTTTCCGAAGACTATATTATTATGGAGGTGACACTCAATGACAAAGCATCGAAGACTTGACATTTTTCACGAAACGTGGCATCGTCGGAATTACATAACGCGTTTCTAAATTTCCTACCGAACTCCATCTCCTCTTCTTCGTTTCGAAATCTAACAATTCTCTCCCACTTTTGGATTAGTTTTGTTGAGGAAAAAACAAGGTCATGAGTGAGCGTTTATGGATTTTCCTCTCTCCGTTGCGTTATTGTGAAACACACTTATCGAAGATTATATTATTACGGTGGTGACATTCAATGACAAAGCATCGAAGCCTTGACTTTTTTTACGAAACGTGGCATCGTCGGAATTACATAACGAGTTTCTAAATTTCCTACCGAACTCCATCTCCTCTTCTTCGTTCCGAAATCTAACAATTCTCTCCCACTTTTTGATTAGTTTTTTGAGGAAAAAACAATGTCATAAGTGAGCGTTTATGCATTTTCCTCTCTCCGTTGCGTCATTGTGAAACACTCTTTCCGAAGACTATATTATTACGGAGGTGACATTCAATGACAAAGCATCGAAGACTTGACATTTTTTACGAAACCTGGCATCGTCGGAATTACATAACGCGTTCAAAAATTTCCTATCGAACTCCATCTCCTCTTCTTTGTTTCGAAATCTAACAATTCTCTCCCACTTTTTATTAATTTTGTTGAGGAAAAAACAATGTCATAAGTGAGCGTTTATGGATTTTCCTCTCTCCGTTGCGTCATTGTGAAACACACTTTCCGCAGATTATATTATTACTGGGGTGACATTCAATGACAAAGTATCGAAAACTTGACTTTTTTCACGAAACGTGGCATCGTCGGAATTGTATAACGCCTTTCCAAATTTCCTACCGAACTCCATCTCCTTCTCTTTGTTTCGAAATCTAACAATTCTCTCCCACTTTTTATTAGTTTTGTTGAGGAAAAAACAAGGTCATGAGTGAGCGTTTATAGATTTTCCTCTCTACGTTGCGTCATTGTGTAACACACTTTCCGAAGACTATATTATTGAGAATGTAACACATTCAGCGCCAAAACATCGAAGATTTGACTTATTTTTCGAAATGTGGCATTGTTGAAATTACATAACGCGTTTCTAAATGTCCTACCGAATTCCATCTCCCCTTCTTCGTTTCGAAATCTAACAATTCTCCCCTAATTTTGATCAGTTTTTTTGAAGAAAAAATAATGTCATAAGTGAGCGTTTATGGATTTTCCTCTCTCTGTTGCGTCATTGTGAAACACATCTATCGAAGATTATATTATTACGGGGGTGACATTCAATGACAAATCATCGAATACTTGACTTTTGTTACGAAACGTGGCATCGTCGGAATAACATAACGCGTTTCTAAATTTCCTACCGAACTCCATCTCCTCTTCTTCGTTTCGAAATCTAACAATTCTCCCCCACTTTTTGATTAGTTTTTTTGAAGAAAAAACTATGTCATAAGTGAGCGTTTATGGATTTTCCTCTCTCCGTTGCGTCATTGTGAAACACTCTTTCCGAAGACTATATTATTACTGGGGTGAAATTCAATGACAAAGCATCGAAGACTTGAAATTTTTCACGAAACGTGGCATCGTCGGAATTGTATAACGTCTTTCCAAATTTCCTACCGAACTCCATCTCCTTTTCTTTGTTTCGAAATCTAACAATTCTCTCCCACTTTTTATTAGTTTTGTTGAGGAAAAAACAAGGTCATGAGTGAGCGTTTATAGATTTTCCTCTCTACGTTGCGTCATTGTGTAACACACTTTCCGAAGACTATATTATTGAGAATGTAACACATTCAGCGCCAAAACATCGAAGATTTGACTTATTTTTCGAAATGTGGCATTGTTGGAATTACATAACGCGTTTCTAAATGTCCTACCGAATTCCATCTCCCCTTCTTCGTTTCGAAATCTAACAATTCTCCCCTAATTTTGATCAGTTTTTTTGAAGAAAAAATAATGTCATAAGTGAGCGTTTATGGATTTTCCTCTCTCTGTTGCGTCATTGTGAAACACATCTATCGAAGATTATATTATTACGGGGGTGACATTCAATGACAAATCATCGAATACTTGACTTTTGTTACGAAACGTAGCATTGTCGGAATAACATAACGCGTTTCTAAATTTCCTACCGAACTCCATCTCCTCTTCTTCGTTTCGAAATCTAACAATTCTCCCCCACTTTTTGATTAGTTTTTTTGAAGAAAAAACAATGTCATAAGTGAGCGTTTATGGATTTTCCTCTCTCCGTTGCGTCATTGTGAAACACTCTTTCCGAGGACTATATTATTACTGGGGTGAAATTCAATGACAAAGCATCGAAGACTTGAAATTTTTCACGAAACGTGGCATTGTCGGAATTACATAACGCGTTTCTAAATTTCCTACCGAACTCGATCTCCTCTTCTTCGTTTCGAAATTTAACAATTCTCTCCCACTTTTTGATTAGTTTTTTTCAGGAGAAAACAATAGTATAATTGAAAGTTTATGGATTTATCTCTCTCCGTTGCGACATTGTGAAACACACTCTCCGAAGATTATATTATTACTGGGGTGAAATTCAATGACAAAGCATCGAAGACATGACTATTTTTACGAAACGTGGTATCGTCGGAATTACATAACGCGTTTCTTAATTTCCTACCGAACTCGATATCCTCTTCTTCGTTTCGAAATCTAACAATTCTCTCCCACTTTTTGATTAGTTTTTTGAGGAAAAAACAATGTCATAAGTGAGCGTTTATGGATTTTCCTCTCTCCGTTGCGTCATTGTGAAACACACTTTCCGCAGATTATATTATTACGGAGGTGACATTCAATGACAAAGTATCGGAAACTTGACTTTTTCCACGAAACGTGGCATCGTCGGAATTATATAACGCCTTTCCAAATTTCCTACCGAACTCCATCTCCTGTTCTTCGTTTCGAAATCTAACAATTCTCTCCCACTTTTTGATTAGTTTTTTGAGGAAAAAACAATGTCATAAGTGAGCGTTTATGGATTTTCCTCTCTCCGTTGCGTCATTGTGAAACACAGTTTGCTAAGATTATATAATTGCTGGGTTGAAATTCATTGACAAAGTATCGAATACTTGACTTTTTTACGAAACGTGGCATCGTCAGAATTATATAACGCGTTTCTATATTTTCTACCGAACTCCATCTCCTCTTCTTTGTTTCGAAATCTAACAATTCTCTCCCACTTCTTATTAGTTTTGTTGAGGAAAAAACAATGTCATAAGTGAGCGTTTATGGATTTTCCTCTCTTCGTTGCGTCATTGTGAAACACACTTTCCGAAGACTATATTATTATGGAGGTGACACTCAATGACAAAGCATCGAAGACTTGACATTTTTCACGAAACGTGGCATCGTCGGAATTACATAACGCGTTTCTAAATTTCCTACCGAACTCCATCTCCTCTTCTTCGTTTCGAAATCTAACAATTCTCCTCCACTTTTTGATTAGTTTTTCTAAGGAAAAAACAAGGTCATGAGTGAGCGTTTATGGATTTTCCTCTCTCCGTTGCGTTATTGTGAAACACTCTTTCCGAAGACTATATTATTATGGAGGTGACACTCAATGACAAAGCATCGAAGACTTGACATTTTTCACGAAACGTGGCATCGTCGGAATTACATAACGCGTTTCTAAATTTCCTACCGAACTCCATCTCCTCTTCTTCGTTTCGAAATGTAACAATTCTCTTCCACTTTTTGATTAGATTTTTTGAGGAAAAAACAAGGTCATGAGTGAGCGTTTATGGATTTTCCTCTCTCCGTTGCGTTATTGTGAAACACTCTTATCAAAGATTATATTATTACGGTGGTGACATTCAATGACAAAGCATCGAAGCCTTGACTTTTTTTACGAAACGTGGCATCGTCGGAATTACATAACGAGTTTCTAAATTTCCTACCGAACTCCATCTCCTCTTCTTCGTTCCGAAATCTAACAATTCTCTCCCACTTTTCGATTAGATTTTTCGAGGAAAAAACAAGGTCATAAATGAGCGTTTATGGATTTTCCTCTCTGCGTTGCTCCATTGTGTAACACACTTATCGAAGATTATATTATTACGTGGGTGACATTCAATGACAAATCATCGAAGACTTGACTTTTTCTACGAAACGTGGCATCGTCGGAATTACATAACGCGTTTCTAAATTTCCTACCGAACACCAGCTCCTCTTCTTCGTTTCGAAATCTAACAATTCTCTCCCACTTTTTGATCAGTTTTTTGAGGAAAAAACAATGTCATAAGTGAGTGTTTATGGATTTTCCTCTCTCCGTTGCGTCATTGTGAAACACACTTTCCGAAGATTATATTATTATTGGGGTGAAATTCAATGACAAAGCATCGAATACTTGACTTTTTTCGAAACGTGGCATCGTCGGAATTACATAACGCATTTTCAAATTTCCTACCGAACTCCATCTCTTCTTCTTCGTTTCGAAATCTAACAATTCTCCTCCACTTTTTGATTAGTTTTTCTAAAGAAAAAACAAAGTCATGAGTGAGCGTTTATGGATTTTCCTCTCTCCGTTGCGTTATTGTGAAACACTCTTTCCGAAGACTATATTATTAAGGAGGTGACATTCATTGACAAAGCATCGAAGACTTGACATTTTTCACGAAACGTGGCATCGTCGGAATTACATAACGCGTTTCTAAATTCTCTACCGAACTCCATCTCCTCTTCTTTTTTCGAAATCTAACAATTCTCTCCCACTTTTTGATCAGTTTTTTGAGGAAAAAACAATGTCATAAGTGAGTGTTTATGGATTTTCCTCTCTCCGTTGCGTCATTGTGAAACACACTTTCCGAAGATTATATTATTACTGGGGTGAAATTCAATGACAAAGCATCGAAGACTTGACATTATTCACGAAACGTGGCATCGTCGGAATTACATAACGCGTTTCTAAATTTCCTACCGAACTCCATCTCCTCTTCTTTGTTTCGAAATTCTCTCTCACTTTTTGATTAGATTTTTTGAAGAAAAAACAAGGTCATGTGTGAGCGTTTATGGATTTTCCTCTTTCCGTTGCGTCATTGTGAAACACTCTTTCCGAAGATTATATTATTACGGAGGTGACATTCAATGACAAGTATCGAAAACTTGACATTTTTTACGAAACGTGGCATCGTCGGAATTACATAACGCGTTTCTAAATTTCCTACCGAATTCCATCTTCTCTTCTTTGTTTCGAAATCTAACAATTCTCTCCCACTTTTTGAATAGATTTTTTGAGGAAAAAACAATGTCATAAGTGAGCGTTTATGGATTTTACTCTCACGGTTGCGTCATTGTGGAACACACTTATCGAAGATTATATTATTACTGGGGTGAAATTCAATGACAAAGCATTAAATATTTGACTTTTTTACGAAACGTGGCATCGTCGGAATTACATAACGCGTTTCTAAATTTCCTACCGAACTCCATCTCCTCTTCTTCGTTTCGAAATCTAACAATTCTCCTCCACTTTTTGATTAGTTTTTCTAAAGAAAAAACAAGGTCATGAGTGAGCGTTTATGGGTTTTCCTCTCTCCGTTGCGTTATTGTGAAACACTCTTTCCGAAGACTATATTATTAAGGAGGTGACATTCAATGACAAAGCATCGAAGACTTGACATTTTTCACGAAACACGGCATCGTTGGAATTACATAACGCGTTTCTAAATTCTAAATTTCCTACCGAACTCCATCTCCTCTTCTTTTTTCGAAATCTAACAATTCTCTCCCACTTTTTGATTAGATTTTTTGAGGAAAAAACAAGGTCATAAGTGAGCGTTTATGGATTTTCCTCTTTCCGTTGCGTTATTGTGAAACACACTTATCGAAGATTATATTATTACGGAGGTGACATTCAATGACAAAGTATCGAAAACTTGAATTTTTTTACGAAACGTGGCATCGTCGGAATTACATAACGCGTTTCTAAATTTCCTACCGAACTCCATCTCCTCTTCTTCGTTCCGAAATCTAACAATTCTCCCCCACTTTTCGATTAGATTTTTCGAGGAAAAAACAATGTCATAAGTGAGTGTTTATGGATTTTCCTCTCTCCGTTGCGTCATTGTGAAACACTCTTTCCGAAGATTATATTATTACGGAGGTGACATTCATTGTCAAGTATCGAAAACTTGACTTTTTTACGAAACGTGGCATCGTCGGAATTACATAACGGCGTTTTTTAATTTTCTACCGAACTCCATCTCCTCTTCTTCGTTTCGAAATCTAACAATTCTCTCCCACTTTTGGATTAGTTTTGTTGAGGAAAAAACAAGGTCATGAGTGAGCGTTTATGGATTTTCCTCTCTCCGTTGCGTTATTGTGAAACACACTTATCGAAGATTATATTATTACTGGGTGAAATTCAATGACAATGCATCGAATAATTGACTTTTCTTACGAAACGTGGCATCGTCGGACTTACATAACGCATTTTCAAATTTCCTACCGAACTCCATCTCCTCTTCTTCGTTTCGAAATCTAACAATTCTCCTCCACTTTTTGATTAGTTTTTCTAAGGAAAAAACAAGGTCATGAGTGAGCGTTTATGGATTTTCCTCTCTCCGTTGCGTTATTGTGAAACACTTTTTCCGAAGACTATATTATTATGGAGGTGACATTCAATGACAAAGCATCGAAGACTTGACATTTTTCACGAAACGTGGCATCGTCGGAATTACATAACGCGTTTCTAAATTTCCTACCGAACTCCATCTCCTCTTCTTTGTTTCGAAATTCTCTCCCACTTTTTGATTAGATTTTTTGAAGAAAAAACAAGGTCATGAGTGAGCGTTTATGGATTTTCCTCTTTCCGTTGCGTCATTGTGAAACACTCTTTCCGAAGATTATATTATTACTGGGGTGAAATTCAATGACAAAGCATTAAATACTTGACTTTTTTATGAAACGTGGCATCGTCGGAATTACATAACGCGTTTCTGAATTTCCTACCGAACTCCATCTCCTCTTCTTCGTTTCGAAATCTAACAATTCTCCTCCACTTTTTGATTAGTTTTTCTAAAGAAAAAACAAAGTCATGAGTGAGCGTTTATGGATTTTCCTCTCTCCGTTGCGTTATTGTGAAACACTCTTTCCGAAGACTATATTATTAAGGAGGTGACATTCATTGACAAAGCATCGAAGACTTGACATTTTTCACGAAACGTGGCATCGTCGGAATTACATAACGCGTTTCTAAATTCCCTACCGAACTCCATCTCCTCTTCTTTTTTCGAAATCTAACAATTCTCTCCCACTTTTTGATTAGATTTTTTGAGGAAAAAACAAGGTCATAAGTGAGCGTTTATGGATTTTCCTCTTTCCGTTGCGTTATTGTGAAACACACTTATCGAAGATTATATTATTACGGAGGTGACATTCAATGACAAAGTATCGAAAACTTGAATTTTTTTACGAAACGTGGCATCGTCGGAATTACATAACGCGTTTCTAAATTTCCTACCGAACTCCATCTCCTCTTCTTCGTTCCGAAATCTAACAATTCTCCCCCACTTTTCGATTAGATTTTTCGAGGAAAAAACAATGTCATAAGTGAGTGTTTATGGATTTTGCTCTCTCCGTTGCGTCATTGTGAAACACACTTTCCGAAGATTATATTATTACGGTGGTGACATTCAATGACAAAACAACGAAGCCTTGACTTTTTTTACGAAACGTGGTATCGTCGGAATTACATAACGAGTTTCTAAATTTCCTACCGAACTCCATCTCCTCTTCTTCGTTCCGAAATCTAACAATTCTCTCCCACTTTTCGATTAGATTTTTCGAGGAAAAAACAAGGTCATAAGTGAGCGTTTATGGATTTTCCTCTCTGCGTTGCTCCATTGTGTAACACACTTATCGAAGATTATATTATTACGTGGGTGACATTCAATGACAAATCATCGAAGACTTGACTTTTTTTACGAAACGTGGCATCGTCGGAATTACATAACGAGTTTCTAAATTTCCTACCGAACACCAGCTCCTCTTCTTCGTTTCGAAATCTAACAATTCTCTCCCACTTTTTGATCAGTTTTTTGAGGAAAAAACAATGTCATAAGTGAGTGTTTATGGATTTTCCTCTCTCCGTTGCGTCATTGTGAAACACACTTTCCGAAGATTATATTATTACTGGGGTGAAATTCAATGACAAAGCATCGAATACTTGACTTTTTTCGAAACGTGGCATCGTCGGACTTACATAACGCATTTTCAAATTTCCTACCGAACTCCATCTCCTCTTCTTCGTTTCGAAATCTAACAATTCTCCTCCACTTTTTGATTATTTTTTCTAAGGAAAAAACAAGGTCATGAGTGAGCGTTTATGGATTTTCCTCTCTCCGTTGCGTTATTGTGAAACACTTTTTCCGAAGACTATATTATTATGGAGGTGACATTCAATGACAAAGCATCGAAGACTTGACATTTTTGACGAAACGTGGCATCGTCGGAATTACATAACGCGTTTCTAAATTTCCTACCGAACTCCATCTCCTCTTCTTTGTTTCGAAATTCTCTCCCACTTTTTGATTAGATTTTTTGAAGAAAGAACAAGGTCATGAGTGAGCGTTTATGGATTTTCCTCTTTCCGTTGCGTCATTGTGAAACACTCTTTCCGAAGATTATATTATTACTGGGGTGAAATTCAATGACAAAGCATTAAATACTTAACTTTTTTACGAAACGTGGCATCGTCGGAATTACATAACGCGTTTCTAAATTTCCTACCGAACTCCATCTCCTCTTCTTCGTTTCGAAATCTAACAATTCTCCTCCACTTTTTGATTAGTTTTTCTAAAGAAAAAACAAAGTCATGAGTGAGCGTTTATGGATTTTCCTCTATCCGTTGCGTTATTGTGAAACACTCTTTCCGAAGACTATATTATTAAGGAGGTGACATCCATTGACAAAGCATCGAAGACTTGACATTTTTCACGAAACGTGGCATCGTCGGAATTACATAACGCGTTTCTAAATTCCCTACCGAACTCCATCTCCTCTTCTTTGTTTCGAAATTCTCTCCCACTTTTTGATTAGATTTTTTGAAGAAAAAACAAGGTCATGAGTGAGCGTTTATGGATTTTCCTCTTTCCGTTGCGTCATTGTGAAACACTCTTTCCGAAGATTATATTATTACTGGGGTGAAATTCAATGACAAAGCATTGAATACTTGACTTTTTTACGAAACGTGGCATCGTCGGAATTACATAACGCGTTTCTAAATTTCCTACCGAACTCCATCTCCTCTTCTTCGTTTCGAAATCTAACAATTCTCCTCCACTTTTTGATTAGTTTTTCTAAAGAAAAAACAAAGTCATGAGTGAGCGTTTATGGATTTTCCTCTCTCCGTTGCGTTATTGTGAAACACTCTTTCCGAAGACTATATTATTAAGGAGGTGACATCCATTGACAAAGCATCGAAGACTTGACATTTTTCACGAAACGTGGCATCGTCGGAATTACATAACGCGTTTCTAAATTTCCTACCGAACTCCATCTCCTCTTCTTTGTTTCGAAATTCTCTCCCACTTTTTGATTAGATTTTTTGAAGAAAAAACAAGGTCATGAGTGAGCGTTTATGGATTTTCCTCTTTCCGTTGCGTCATTGTGAAACACTCTTTCCGAAGATTATATTATTACTGGGGTGAAATTCAATGACAAAGCATTAAATACTTGACTTTTTTATGAAACGTGGCATCGTCGGAATTACATAACGCGTTTCTGAATTTCCTACCGAACTCCATCTCCTCTTCTTCGTTTCGAAATCTAAGAATTCTCCTCCACTTTTTGATTAGTTTTTCTAAAGAAAAAACAAAGTCATGAGTGAGCGTTTATGGATTTTCCTCTCTCCGTTGCGTTATTGTGAAACACTCTTTCCGATGACTATATTATTAAGGAGGTGACATTCATTGACAAAGCATCGAAGACTTGACATTTTTCACGAAACGTGGCATCGTCGGAATTACATAACGCGTTTCTAAATTCCCTACCGAACTCCATCTCCTCTTCTTTTTTCGAAATCTAACAATTCTCTCCCACTTTTTGATTAGATTTTTTGAGGAAAAAACAAGGTCATAAGTGAGCGTTTATGGATTTTCCTCTTTCCGTTGCGTTATTGTGAAACACACTTATCGAAGATTATATTATTACGGAGGTGACATTCATTGACAAAGCATCGAAGACTTGACATTTTTCACGAAACGTGGCATCGTCGGAATTACATAACGCGTTTCTAAATTCCCTACCGAACTCCATCTCCTCTTCTTTTTTCGAAATCTAACAATTCTCTCCCACTTTTTGATTAGATTTTTTGAGGAAAAAACAAGGTCATAAGTGAGCGTTTATGGATTTTCCTCTCTCCGTTGCGTCATTGTGAAACACACTTTCCGCAGATTATATTATTACGGAGGTGACATTCAATGACAAAGTATCGGAAACTTGACTTTTTCCACGAAACGTGGCATCGTCGGAATTATATAACGCCTTTCCAAATTTCCTACCGAACTCCATCTCCTGTTCTTCGTTTCGAAATCTAACAATTCTCTCCCACTTTTTGATTAGTTTTTTGAGGAAAAAACAATGTCATAAGTGAGCGTTTATGGATTTTCCTCTCTCCGTTGCGTCATTGTGAAACACAGTTTGCTAAGATTATATAATTGCTGGGTTGAAATTCATTGACAGAGTATCGAATACTTGACTTTTTTACGAAACGTGGCATCGTCAGAATTATATAACGCGTTTCTATATTTTCTACCGAACTCCATCTCCTCTTCTTTGTTTCGAAATCTAACAATTCTCTCCCACTTCTTATTAGTTTTGTTGAGGAAAAAACAATGTCATAAGTGAGCGTTTATGGATTTTCCTCTCTTCGTTGCGTCATTGTGAAACACACTTTCCGAAGACTATATTATTATGGAGGTGACACTCAATGACAAAGCATCGAAGACTTGACATTTTTCACGAAACGTGGCATCGTCGGAATTACATAACGCGTTTCTAAATTTCCTACCGAACTCCATCTCCTCTTCTTCGTTTCGAAATCTAACAATTCTCCTCCACTTTTTGATTAGTTTTTCTAAGGAAAAAACAAGGTCATGAGTGAGCGTTTATGGATTTTCCTCTCTCCGTTGCGTTATTGTGAAACACTCTTTCCGAAGACTATATTATTATGGAGGTGACACTCAATGACAAAGCATCGAAGACTTGACATTTTTCACGAAACGTGGCATCGTCGGAATTACATAACGCGTTTCTAAATTTCCTACCGAACTCCATCTCCTCTTCTTCGTTTCGAAATGTAACAATTCTCTTCCACTTTTTGATTAGATTTTTTGAGGAAAAAACAAGGTCATGAGTGAGCGTTTATGGATTTTCCTCTCTCCGTTGCGTTATTGTGAAACACTCTTATCAAAGATTATATTATTACGGTGGTGACATTCAATGACAAAGCATCGAAGCCTTGACTTTTTTTACGAAACGTGGCATCGTCGGAATTACATAACGAGTTTCTAAATTTCCTACCGAACTCCATCTCCTCTTCTTCGTTCCGAAATCTAACAATTCTCTCCCACTTTTCGATTAGATTTTTCGAGGAAAAAACAAGGTCATAAATGAGCGTTTATGGATTTTCCTCTCTGCGTTGCTCCATTGTGTAACACACTTATCGAAGATTATATTATTACGTGGGTGACATTCAATGACAAATCATCGAAGACTTGACTTTTTCTACGAAACGTGGCATCGTCGGAATTACATAACGCGTTTCTAAATTTCCTACCGAACACCAGCTCCTCTTCTTCGTTTCGAAATCTAACAATTCTCTCCCACTTTTTGATCAGTTTTTTGAGGAAAAAACAATGTCATAAGTGAGTGTTTATGGATTTTCCTCTCTCCGTTGCGTCATTGTGAAACACACTTTCCGAAGATTATATTATTATTGGGGTGAAATTCAATGACAAAGCATCGAATACTTGACTTTTTTCGAAACGTGGCATCGTCGGAATTACATAACGCATTTTCGAATTTCCTACCGAACTCCATCTCTTCTTCTTCGTTTCGAAATCTAACAATTCTCCTCCACTTTTTGATTAGTTTTTCTAAAGAAAAAACAAAGTCATGAGTGAGCGTTTATGGATTTTCCTCTCTCCGTTGCGTTATTGTGAAACACTCTTTCCGAAGACTATATTATTAAGGAGGTGACATTCATTGACAAAGCATCGAAGACTTGACATTTTTCACGAAACGTGGCATCGTCGGAATTACATAACGCGTTTCTAAATTCTCTACCGAACTCCATCTCCTCTTCTTTTTTCGAAATCTAACAATTCTCTCCCACTTTTTGATCAGTTTTTTGAGGAAAAAACAATGTCATAAGTGAGTGTTTATGGATTTTCCTCTCTCCGTTGCGTCATTGTGAAACACACTTTCCGAAGATTATATTATTACTGGGGTGAAATTCAATGACAAAGCATCGAAGACTTGACATTATTCACGAAACGTGGCATCGTCGGAATTACATAACGCGTTTCTAAATTTCCTACCGAACTCCATCTCCTCTTCTTTGTTTCGAAATTCTCTCTCACTTTTTGATTAGATTTTTTGAAGAAAAAACAAGGTCATGTGTGAGCGTTTATGGATTTTCCTCTTTCCGTTGCGTCATTGTGAAACACTCTTTCCGAAGATTATATTATTACGGAGGTGACATTCAATGACAAGTATCGAAAACTTGACATTTTTTACGAAACGTGGCATCGTCGGAATTACATAACGCGTTTCTAAATTTCCTACCGAATTCCATCTTCTCTTCTTTGTTTCGAAATCTAACAATTCTCTCCCACTTTTTGAATAGATTTTTTGAGGAAAAAACAATGTCATAAGTGAGCGTTTATGGATTTTACTCTCACGGTTGCGTCATTGTGGAACACACTTATCGAAGATTATATTATTACTGGGGTGAAATTCAATGACAAAGCATTAAATATTTGACTTTTTTACGAAACGTGGCATCGTCGGAATTACATAACGCGTTTCTAAATTTCCTACCGAACTCCATCTCCTCTTCTTCGTTTCGAAATCTAACAATTCTCCTCCACTTTTTGATTAGTTTTTCTAAAGAAAAAACAAGGTCATGAGTGAGCGTTTATGGGTTTTCCTCTCTCCGTTGCGTTATTGTGAAACACTCTTTCCGAAGACTATATTATTAAGGAGGTGACATTCAATGACAAAGCATCGAAGACTTGACATTTTTCACGAAACACGGCATCGTTGGAATTACATAACGCGTTTCTAAATTCTAAATTTCCTACCGAACTCCATCTCCTCTTCTTTTTTCGAAATCTAACAATTCTCTCCCACTTTTTGATTAGATTTTTTGAGGAAAAAACAAGGTCATAAGTGAGCGTTTATGGATTTTCCTCTTTCCGTTGCGTTATTGTGAAACACACTTATCGAAGATTATATTATTACGGAGGTGACATTCAATGACAAAGTATCGAAAACTTGAATTTTTTTACGAAACGTGGCATCGTCGGAATTACATAACGCGTTTCTAAATTTCCTACCGAACTCCATCTCCTCTTCTTCGTTCCGAAATCTAACAATTCTCCCCCACTTTTCGATTAGATTTTTCGAGGAAAAAACAATGTCATAAGTGAGTGTTTATGGATTTTCCTCTCTCCGTTGCGTCATTGTGAAACACTCTTTCCGAAGATTATATTATTACGGAGGTGACATTCATTGTCAAGTATCGAAAACTTGACTTTTTTACGAAACGTGGCATCGTCGGAATTACATAACGGCGTTTTTTAATTTTCTACCGAACTCCATCTCCTCTTCTTCGTTTCGAAATCTAACAATTCTCTCCCACTTTTGGATTAGTTTTGTTGAGGAAAAAACAAGGTCATGAGTGAGCGTTTATGGATTTTCCTCTCTCCGTTGCGTTATTGTGAAACACACTTATCGAAGATTATATTATTACTGGGTGAAATTCAATGACAATACATCGAATAATTGACTTTTCTTACGAAACGTGGCATCGTCGGACTTACATAACGCATTTTCAAATTTCCTACCGAACTCCATCTCCTCTTCTTCGTTTCGAAATCTAACAATTCTCCTCCACTTTTTGATTAGTTTTTCTAAGGAAAAAACAAGGTCATGAGTGAGCGTTTATGGATTTTCCTCTCTCCGTTGCGTTATTGTGAAACACTTTTTCCGAAGACTATATTATTATGGAGGTGACATTCAATGACAAAGCATCGAAGACTTGACATTTTTCACGAAACGTGGCATCGTCGGAATTACATAACGCGTTTCTAAATTTCCTACCGAACTCCATCTCCTCTTCTTTGTTTCGAAATTCTCTCCCACTTTTTGATTAGATTTTTTGAAGAAAAAACAAGGTCATGAGTGAGCGTTTATGGATTTTCCTCTTTCCGTTGCGTCATTGTGAAACACTCTTTCCGAAGATTATATTATTACTGGGGTGAAATTCAATGACAAAGCATTAAATACTTGACTTTTTTATGAAACGTGGCATCGTCGGAATTACATAACGCGTTTCTGAATTTCCTACCGAACTCCATCTCCTCTTCTTCGTTTCGAAATCTAACAATTCTCCTCCACTTTTTGATTAGTTTTTCTAAAGAAAAAACAAAGTCATGAGTGAGCGTTTATGGATTTTCCTCTCTCCGTTGCGTTATTGTGAAACACTCTTTCCGAAGACTATATTATTAAGGAGGTGACATTCATTGACAAAGCATCGAAGACTTGACATTTTTCACGAAACGTGGCATCGTCGGAATTACATAACGCGTTTCTAAATTCCCTACCGAACTCCATCTCCTCTTCTTTTTTCGAAATCTAACAATTCTCTCCCACTTTTTGATTAGATTTTTTGAGGAAAAAACAAGGTCATAAGTGAGCGTTTATGGATTTTCCTCTTTCCGTTGTGTTATTGTGAAACACACTTATCGAAGATTATATTATTACGGAGGTGACATTCAATGACAAAGTATCGAAAACTTGAATTTTTTTACGAAACGTGGCATCGTCGGAATTACATAACGCGTTTCTAAATTTCCTACCGAACTCCATCTCCTCTTCTTCGTTCCGAAATCTAACAATTCTCCCCCACTTTTCGATTAGATTTTTCGAGGAAAAAACAATGTCATAAGTGAGTGTTTATGGATTTTGCTCTCTCCGTTGCGTCATTGTGAAACACACTTTCCGAAGATTATATTATTACGGTGGTGACATTCAATGACAAAACAACAAAGCCTTGACTTTTTTTACGAAACGTGGTATCGTCGGAATTACATAACGAGTTTCTAAATTTCCTACCGAACTCCATCTCCTCTTCTTCGTTCCGAAATCTAACAATTCTCTCCCACTTTTCGATTAGATTTTTCGAGGAAAAAACAAGGTCATAAGTGAGCGTTTATGGATTTTCCTCTCTGCGTTGCTCCATTGTGTAACACACTTATCGAAGATTATATTATTACGTGGGTGACATTCAATGACAAATCATCGAAGACTTGACTTTTTTTACGAAACGTGGCATCGTCGGAATTACATAACGAGTTTCTAAATTTCCTACCGAACACCAGCTCCTCTTCTTCGTTTCGAAATCTAACAATTCTCTCCCACTTTTTGATCAGTTTTTTGAGGAAAAAACAATGTCATAAGTGAGTGTTTATGGATTTTCCTCTCTCCGTTGCGTCATTGTGAAACACACTTTCCGAAGATTATATTATTACTGGGGTGAAATTCAATGACAAAGCATCGAATACTTGACTTTTTTCGAAACGTGGCATCGTCGGACTTACATAACGCATTTTCAAATTTCCTACCGAACTCCATCTCCTCTTCTTCGTTTCGAAATCTAACAATTCTCCTCCACTTTTTGATTATTTTTTCTAAGGAAAAAACAAGGTCATGAGTGAGCGTTTATGGATTTTCCTCTCTCCGTTGCGTTATTGTGAAACACTTTTTCCGAAGACTATATTATTATGGAGGTGACATTCAATGACAAAGCATCGAAGACTTGACATTTTTGACGAAACGTGGCATCGTCGGAATTACATAACGCGTTTCTAAATTTCCTACCGAACTCCATCTCCTCTTCTTTGTTTCGAAATTCTCTCCCACTTTTTGATTAGATTTTTTGAAGAAAGAACAAGGTCATGAGTGAGCGTTTATGGATTTTCCTCTTTCCGTTGCGTCATTGTGAAACACTCTTTCCGAAGATTATATTATTACTGGGGTGAAATTCAATGACAAAGCATTAAATACTTAACTTTTTCACGAAACGTGGCATCGTCGGAATTACATAACGCGTTTCTAAATTTCCTACCGAACTCCATCTCCTCTTCTTCGTTTCGAAATCTAACAATTCTCCTCCACTTTTTGATTAGTTTTTCTAAAGAAAAAACAAAGTCATGAGTGAGCGTTTATGGATTTTCCTCTATCCGTTGCGTTATTGTGAAACACTCTTTCCGAAGACTATATTATTAAGGAGGTGACATCCATTGACAAAGCATCGAAGACTTGACATTTTTCACGAAACGTGGCATCGTCGGAATTACATAACGCGTTTCTAAATTCCCTACCGAACTCCATCTCCTCTTCTTTGTTTCGAAATTCTCTCCCACTTTTTGATTAGATTTTTTGAAGAAAAAACAAGGTCATGAGTGAGCGTTTATGGATTTTCCTCTTTCCGTTGCGTCATTGTGAAACACTCTTTCCGAAGATTATATTATTACTGGGGTGAAATTCAATGACAAAGCATTGAATACTTGACTTTTTTACGAAACGTGGCATCGTCGGAATTACATAACGCGTTTCTAAATTTCCTACCGAACTCCATCTCCTCTTCTTCGTTTCGAAATCTAACAATTCTCCTCCACTTTTTGATTAGTTTTTCTAAAGAAAAAACAAAGTCATGAGTGAGCGTTTATGGATTTTCCTCTCTCCGTTGCGTTATTGTGAAACACTCTTTCCGAAGACTATATTATTAAGGAGGTGACATCCATTGACAAAGCATCGAAGACTTGACATTTTTCACGAAACGTGGCATCGTCGGAATTACATAACGCGTTTCTAAATTTCCTACCGAACTCCATCTCCTCTTCTTTGTTTCGAAATTCTCTCCCACTTTTTGATTAGATTTTTTGAAGAAAAAACAAGGTCATGAGTGAGCGTTTATGGATTTTCCTCTTTCCGTTGCGTCATTGTGAAACACTCTTTCCGAAGATTATATTATTACTGGGGTGAAATTCAATGACAAAGCATTAAATACTTGACTTTTTTATGAAACGTGGCATCATCGGAATTACATAACGCGTTTCTGAATTTCCTACCGAACTCCATCTCCTCTTCTTCGTTTCGAAATCTAAGAATTCTCCTCCACTTTTTGATTAGTTTTTCTAAAGAAAAAACAAAGTCATGAGTGAGCGTTTATGGATTTTCCTCTCTCCGTTGCGTTATTGTGAAACACTCTTTCCGATGACTATATTATTAAGGAGGTGACATTCATTGACAAAGCATCGAAGACTTGACATTTTTCACGAAACGTGGCATCGTCGGAATTACATAACGCGTTTCTAAATTCCCTACCGAACTCCATCTCCTCTTCTTTTTTCGAAATCTAACAATTCTCTCCCACTTTTTGATTAGATTTTTTGAGGAAAAAACAAGGTCATAAGTGAGCGTTTATGGATTTTCCTCTTTCCGTTGCGTTATTGTGAAACACACTTATCGAAGATTATATTATTACGGAGGTGACATTCAATGACAAAGTATCGAAAACTTGAATTTTTTTACGAAACGTGGCATCGTCGGAATTACATAACGCGTTTCTAAATTTCCTACCGAACTCCATCTCCTCTTCTTCGTTCCGAAATCTAACAATTCTCCCCCACTTTTCGATTAGATTTTTCGAGGAAAAAACAATGTCATAAGTGAGTGTTTATGGATTTTCCTCTCTCCGTTGCGTCATTGTGAAACACACTTTCCGAAGATTATATTATTACGGTGGTGACATTCAATGACAAAACATCGAAGCCTTGACTTTTTTTACGAAACGTGGTATCGTCGGAATTACATAACGAGTTTCTAAATTTCCTACCGAACTCCATCTCCTCTTCTTCGTTCCGAAATCTAACAATTCTCTCCCACTTTTCGATTAGATTTTTCGAGGAAAAAACAAGGTCATAAGTGAGCGTTTATGGATTTTCCTCTCTGCGTTGCTCCATTGTGTAACACACTTATCGAAGATTATATTATTACGTGGATGACATTCAATGACAAATCATCGAAGACTTGACTTTTTTTACGAAACGTGGCATCGTCGGAATTACATAACGAGTTTCTAAATTTCCTACCGAACACCAGCTCCTCTTCTTCGTTTCGAAATCTAACAATTCTCTCCCACTTTTCGATTAGATTTTTCGAGGAAAAAACAAGGTCATAAGTGAGCGTTTATGGATTTTCCTCTCTGCGTTGCTCCATTGTGTAACACACTTATCGAAGATTATATTATTACGTGGATGACATTCAATGACAAATCATCGAATACTTGACTTTTTTCGAAACGTGGCATCGTCGGACTTACATAACGCATTTTCAAATTTCCTACCGAACTCCATCTCCTCTTCTTCGTTTCGAAATCTAACAATTCTCCTCCACTTTTTGATTAGTTTTTCTAAGGAAAAAACAAGGTCATGAGTGAGCGTTTATGGATTTTCCTCTCTCCGTTGCGTTATTGTGAAACACTTTTTCCGAAGACTATATTATTATGGAGGTGACATTCAATGACAAAGCATCGAAGACTTGACATTTTTGACGAAACGTGGCATCGTCGGAATTACATAACGCGTTTCTAAATTTCCTACCGAACTCCATCTCCTCTTCTTCGTTTCGAAATCTAACAATTCTCCTCCACTTTTTGATTAGTTTTTCTAAAGAAAAAACAAAGTCATGAGTGAGCGTTTATGGATTTTCCTCTCTCCGTTGCGTTATTGTGAAACACTCTTTCCGAAGACTATATTATTAAGGAGGTGACATCCATTGACAAAGCATCGAAGACTTGACATTTTTCACGAAACGTGGCATCGTCGGAATTACATAACGCGTTTCTAAATTCCCTACCGAACTCTATCTCCTCTTCTTTTTTCGAAATCTAACAATTCTCTCCCACTTTTTGATTAGATTTTTTGAGGAAAAAACAAGGTCATAAGTGAGCGTTTATGGATTTTCCTCTTTCCGTTGCGTTATTGTGAAACACACTTATCGAAGATTATATTATTACGGAGGTGACATTCAATGACAAAGTATCGAAAACTTGAATTTTTTTACGAAACGTGGCATCGTCGGAATTACATAACGCGTTTCTAAATTTCCTACCGAACTCCATCTCCTCTTCTTCGTTCCGAAATCTAACAATTCTCCCCCACTTTTCGATTAGATTTTTCGAGGAAAAAACAATGTCATAAGTGAGTGTTTATGGATTTTCCTCTCTCCGTTGCGTCATTGTGAAACACACTTTCCGAAGATTATATTATTACGGAGGTGACATTCAATGACACAGTATCCAAAACTAGACTTTTTTTACGAAACGTAGCATCGTCGGAATTATATAACGCGTTTCTAAATTCCCTACCGAACTCCATCTCCTCTTCTTTGTTTCGAAATCTAACAATTCTCTTCCGATTTTTGATTAGTTTTTTTGAGGAAAAAACAATGTCATAAGTGAGCGTTTATCGATTTTACTCTCTCGGTTGCGTCATTGTGGAACACACTTATCGAAGATTATATTATTACTGGGGTGAAATTCAATGACAAAGCATCGAATACTTGACTTTTTTTATGAAACGTGGCATCGTCGGAATTGCAGAACGCGTTTCTGAATTCCCTACCGAACTCCATCTCCTCTTGTTCGTTTCGAAATCTAACAATTCTCTCCCACTTTTTGATCAGTTTTTTGAGGAAAAAACAATGTCATAAGTGAGTGTTTATGGATTTTCCTCTCTCCGTTGCGTCATTGTGAAACACACTTTCCGAAGATTATATTATTACTGGGGTGAAATTCAATGACAAAGCATCGAATACTTGACTTTTTTCGAAACGTGGCATCGTCGGACTTACATAACGCATTTTCAAATTTCCTACCGAACTCCATCTCCTCTTCTTCGTTTCGAAATCTAACAATTCTCCTCCACTTTTTGATTAGTTTTTCTAAGGAAAAAACAAGGTCATGAGTGAGCGTTTATGGATTTTCCTCTCTCCGTTGCGTAATTGTGAAACACTTTTTCCGAAGACTATATTATTATGGAGGTGACATTCAATGACAAAGCATCGAAGACTTGACATTTTTTTTTCACGAAACGTGGCATCGTCGGAATTACATAACGCGTTTCTAAATTTCCTACCGAACTCCATCTCCTCTTCTTTGTTTCGAAATTCTCTCCCACTTTTTGATTAGATTTTTTGAAGAAAAAACAAGGTCATGAGTGAGCGTTTATGGATTTTCCTCTTTCCGTTGCGTCATTGTGAAACACTCTTTCCGAAGATTATATTATTACTGGGGTGAAATTCAATGACAAAGCATTAAATACTTGACTTTTTTACGAAACGTGGCATCGTCGGAATTACATAACGCGTTTCTGAATTTCCTACCGAACTCCATCTCCTCTTCTTCGTTTCGAAATCTAACAATTCTCCTCCACTTTTTGATTAGTTTTTCTAAAGAAAAAACAAAGTCATGAGTGAGCGTTTATGGATTTTCCTCTCTCCGTTGCGTTATTGTGAAACACTCTTTCCGAAGACTATATTATTAAGGAGGTGACATTCATTGACAAAGCATCGAAGACTTGACATTTTTCACGAAACGTGGCATCGTCGGAATTACATAACGCGTTTCTAAATTCCCTACCGAACTCCATCTCCTCTCCTTTTTTCGAAATCTAACAATTCTCTCCCACTTTTTGATTAGATTTTTTGAGGAAAAAACAAGGTCATAAGTGAGCGTTTATGGATTTTCCTCTTTCCGTTGCGTTATTGTGAAACACACTTATCGAAGATTATATTATTACGGAGGTGACATTCAATGACAAAGTATCGAAAACTTGAATTTTTTTACGAAACGTGGCATCGTCGGAATTACATAACGCGTTTCTAAATTTCCTACCGAACTCCATCTCCTCTTCTTCGTTCCGAAATCTAACAATTCTCCCCCACTTTTCGATTAGATTTTTCGAGGAAAAAACAATGTCATAAGTGAGTGTTTATGGATTTTCCTCTCTCCGTTGCGTTATTGTGAAACACACTTATCGAAGATTATATTATTACGGAGGTGACATTCAATGACAAAGTATCGAAAACTTGAATTTTTTTACGAAACGTGGCATCGTCGGACTTACATAACGCATTTTCAAGCATTTTCCTCTCTCCGTTGCGTCATTGTGAAACACACTTTCCGAAGACTATATTATTACTGGGGTGAAATTCAATGAGAAAGCATCGAATACTTGACTTTTTTACGAAACGTGGCATCGTCAGAATTACATAACGCGTTTCTAATTTTCCTACCGAACACCAGCTACTCTTCTTCGTTTCGAAATCTAACAATTCTCTCCCACTTTTTGATCAGTTTTTTGAGGGAAAAACAATGTCATAAGTGAGTGTTTATGGATTTTTCTCTCTCCGTTGCGTCATTGTGAAACACACTTTCCGAAGATTATATTATTACTTGGGTGAAATTCAATGACAAAGCATCGAATACTTGACTTTATTAACGAAACATGGCATTGTCGGAATTACATAACGCGTTTCTAAATGTCCTACCGAACACCATCTCCTCTTCTTCGTTTCGAAATCTAACAATTCTCTTCCACTTTTTGATTAGTTTTTTGAGGAAAAAACAAGCTTATAAGTGAGCGTTTATGTATTTTCCTCTCTCCGTTGCGTCATTGTGAAACACACTTATCGAAGATTATATTATTACGGGGGTGACATTCTATGACAAAGCATCGAAGACATTACTTTTTTTACGAAACGTGGCATCGTCGGAATTACATAACGCGTTTCTAAATTTCCTACCGAACTCCATCTCCTCTTCTTTGTTTCGAAATCTAACAATTCTCTCCCACTTTTTGATTAGTTTTTCTAAGGAAAAAACAAGCTCATAAGTGAGCGTTTATGTATTTTCCTCTCTCCGTTGCGTCATTGTGAAACACACTTATCGAAGATTATATTATTACGGTGGTGACATTCTATGACAAAGCATCGAAGACATTACTTTTTTTACGAAACGTGGCATCGTCGGAATTACATAACGCGTTTCTAAATTTCCTACCGAACTCCATCTCCTCTTCTTTGATTCGAAATCTAACAATTTTCTCCCACTTTTTGATTAGTTTTTTTGAGGAAAAAACAATGTCATAAGTGAGCGTTTATGGATTTTACTCTCTCGGTTGCGTCATTGTGGAACGCACTTATCGAAGATTATATTATTACGGAGGTGACATTCAATGACAAAGTATCGAAAACTTGACTTTTTTTATGAAACCTAGCATCGTCGGAATTATATAACGCGTTTCTAAATTCCCTACCGAACTCCATCTCCTCTTCTTTGTTTCGAAATCTAACAATTCTCTCCCACTTTTTGATCAGTTTTTTGAGGAAAAAACAATGTCATAAGTGAGTGTTTATGGATTTTCCTCTCTCCGTTGCGTCATTGTGAAACACACTTTCCGAAGATTATATTATTACGGAGGTGACATTCAATGACAAAGTATCGAAAACTTGACTTTTTTTACGAAACGTAGCATCGTCGGAATTATATAACGCGATTCTAAATTCCCTACCGAACTCCATCTCCTCTTCTTTGTTTCGAAATCTAACAATTCTCTCCCACTTTTTGATTAGTTTTTCTAAGGAAAAAACAAGGTCATGAGTGGGTGTTTATGGATTTTCCTCTCTACGTTGCGTTTTTTTGAAACACTCTTTCCGAAGACTATATTATTACGGAGTTGAAATTCAATGACAAAGCATCGAAGACATGACTTTTTTTACGAAACATGGCATCGTCGGAATTACATAACGCGTTTTTAAATTTTCTACCGAACTCCATCTCCTCTTCTTCGTTTCGAAATCTAACAATTCTCTCCCACTTTTGGATTAGTTTTGTTGAGGAAAAAACAAGGTCATGAGTGAGCGTTTATGGATTTTCCTCTCTCCGTTGCGTTATTGTGAAACACACTTATCGAAGATTATATTATTACGGTGGTGACATTCAATGACAAAGCATCAAAGCCTTGACTTTTTTTACGAAACGTGGCATCGTCGGAATTACATAACGAGTTTCTAAATTTCCCACCGAACTCCATCTCCTCTTCTTCGTTCCGAAATCTAACAATTCTCTCCCACTTTTCGCTTAGATTTTTCGAGGAAAAAACAAGGTCATAAGTGAGCGTTTATGTATTTTCCTCTCTCCGTTGCGTCATTGTGAAACACACTTATCGAAGATTATATTATTACGGTGGTGACATTCTATGACAAAGCATCGAAGACATTACTTTTTTTACGAAACGTGGCATCGTCGGAATTACATAACGCGTTTCTAAATTTCCTACCGAACTCCATCTCCTCTTCTTTGTTTCGAAATCTAACAATTCTCTCCCACTTTTTGATTAGTTTTTTGAGAAAAAAAAAAGCTCATAAGTGAGCGTTTATGTATTTTCCTCTCTCCGTTGCGTCATTGTGAAACACACTTATCGAAGATTATATTATTACGGAGGTGACATTCAATGACAAAGTATCGAAAACTTGACTTTTTTTACGAAACGTAGCATCGTCGGAATTATATAACGCGTTTCTAAATTCCCTACCGAACTCCATCTCCTCTTCTTTGTTTCGAAATCTAACAATTCTCTCCCACTTTTTGATTAGTTTTTCTAAGGAAAAAACAAGGTCATGAGTGAGCGTTTATGGATCTTCCTCTCTCCGTTGCGTTATTGTGAAACACTCTTTCCGAAGACTATATCATTATGGAGGTGACATTCAATAACAAAGCATCGAAGACTTGACATTTTTCACGAAACGCGGCATCGTCGGAATTGCATAACGCGTTTCTAAATTTCCTACCGAACTCCATCTCCTCTTCTTCGTTTCGAAATGTAACAATTCTCTCCCACTTTTTGATCAGATTTTTTGAGGAAAAAACAAGGTCATGAGTGAGCGTTTATGGATCTTCCTCTCTCCGTTGCGTTATTGTGAAACACTCTTTCCGAAGACTATATTATTATGGAGGTGACATTCAATGACAAAGCATCGAAGACTTGACATTTTTCACGAAACGTGGCATCGTCGGAATTGCATAACGCGTTTCTAAATTTCCTACCGAACTCCATCTCATCTTCTTCGTTTCGAAATCTAACAATTCTCTCCCACTTTTCGATTAGATTTTTTGAGGAAAAAACAAGGTCACAAATGAGCGTTTATGGATTTTCCTCTCTCCGTTGCTCCATTGTGAAACACACTTATCGAAGATTATATTATTACGGGGGTGACATTCAATGACAAAGCATCGAATACTTGACTTTTTTCGAAACGTGGCATCGTCGGACTTACATAACGCATTTTCAAATTTCCTACCGAACTCCATCTCCTCTTCTTCGTTTCGAAATCTAACAATTCTCCTCCACTTTTTGATTATTTTTTCTAAGGAAAAAACAAGGTCATGAGTGAGCGTTTATGGATTTTCCTCTCTCCGTTGCGTTATTGTGAAACACTTTTTCCGAAGACTATATTATTATGGAGGTGACATTCAATGACAAAGCATCGAAGACTTGACATTTTTGACGAAACGTGGCATCGTCGGAATTACATAACGCGTTTCTAAATTTCCTACCGAACTCCATCTCCTCTTCTTTGTTTCGAAATTCTCTCCCACTTTTTGATTAGATTTTTTGAAGAAAGAACAAGGTCATGAGTGAGCGTTTATGGATTTTCCTCTTTCCGTTGCGTCATTGTGAAACACTCTTTCCGAAGATTATATTATTACTGGGGTGAAATTCAATGACAAAGCATTAAATACTTAACTTTTTCACGAAACGTGGCATCGTCGGAATTACATAACGCGTTTCTAAATTTCCTACCGAACTCCATCTCCTCTTCTTCGTTTCGAAATCTAACAATTCTCCTCCACTTTTTGATTAGTTTTTCTAAAGAAAAAACAAAGTCATGAGTGAGCGTTTATGGATTTTCCTCTATCCGTTGCGTTATTGTGAAACACTCTTTCCGAAGACTATATTATTAAGGAGGTGACATCCATTGACAAAGCATCGAAGACTTGACATTTTTCACGAAACGTGGCATCGTCGGAATTACATAACGCGTTTCTAAATTCCCTACCGAACTCCATCTCCTCTTCTTTGTTTCGAAATTCTCTCCCACTTTTTGATTAGATTTTTTGAAGAAAAAACAAGGTCATGAGTGAGCGTTTATGGATTTTCCTCTTTCCGTTGCGTCATTGTGAAACACTCTTTCCGAAGATTATATTATTACTGGGGTGAAATTCAATGACAAAGCATTGAATACTTGACTTTTTTACGAAACGTGGCATCGTCGGAATTACATAACGCGTTTCTAAATTTCCTACCGAACTCCATCTCCTCTTCTTCGTTTCGAAATCTAACAATTCTCCTCCACTTTTTGATTAGTTTTTCTAAAGAAAAAACAAAGTCATGAGTGAGCGTTTATGGATTTTCCTCTCTCCGTTGCGTTATTGTGAAACACTCTTTCCGAAGACTATATTATTAAGGAGGTGACATCCATTGACAAAGCATCGAAGACTTGACATTTTTCACGAAACGTGGCATCGTCGGAATTACATAACGCGTTTCTAAATTTCCTACCGAACTCCATCTCCTCTTCTTTGTTTCGAAATTCTCTCCCACTTTTTGATTAGATTTTTTGAAGAAAAAACAAGGTCATGAGTGAGCGTTTATGGATTTTCCTCTTTCCGTTGCGTCATTGTGAAACACTCTTTCCGAAGATTATATTATTACTGGGGTGAAATTCAATGACAAAGCATTAAATACTTGACTTTTTTATGAAACGTGGCATCATCGGAATTACATAACGCGTTTCTGAATTTCCTACCGAACTCCATCTCCTCTTCTTCGTTTCGAAATCTAAGAATTCTCCTCCACTTTTTGATTAGTTTTTCTAAAGAAAAAACAAAGTCATGAGTGAGCGTTTATGGATTTTCCTCTCTCCGTTGCGTTATTGTGAAACACTCTTTCCGATGACTATATTATTAAGGAGGTGACATTCATTGACAAAGCATCGAAGACTTGACATTTTTCACGAAACGTGGCATCGTCGGAATTACATAACGCGTTTCTAAATTCCCTACCGAACTCCATCTCCTCTTCTTTTTTCGAAATCTAACAATTCTCTCCCACTTTTTGATTAGATTTTTTGAGGAAAAAACAAGGTCATAAGTGAGCGTTTATGGATTTTCCTCTTTCCGTTGCGTTATTGTGAAACACACTTATCGAAGATTATATTATTACGGAGGTGACATTCAATGACAAAGTATCGAAAACTTGAATTTTTTTACGAAACGTGGCATCGTCGGAATTACATAACGCGTTTCTAAATTTCCTACCGAACTCCATCTCCTCTTCTTCGTTCCGAAATCTAACAATTCTCCCCCACTTTTCGATTAGATTTTTCGAGGAAAAAACAATGTCATAAGTGAGTGTTTATGGATTTTCCTCTCTCCGTTGCGTCATTGTGAAACACACTTTCCGAAGATTATATTATTACGGTGGTGACATTCAATGACAAAACATCGAAGCCTTGACTTTTTTTACGAAACGTGGTATCGTCGGAATTACATAACGAGTTTCTAAATTTCCTACCGAACTCCATCTCCTCTTCTTCGTTCCGAAATCTAACAATTCTCTCCCACTTTTCGATTAGATTTTTCGAGGAAAAAACAAGGTCATAAGTGAGCGTTTATGGATTTTCCTCTCTGCGTTGCTCCATTGTGTAACACACTTATCGAAGATTATATTATTACGTGGATGACATTCAATGACAAATCATCGAAGACTTGACTTTTTTTACGAAACGTGGCATCGTCGGAATTACATAACGAGTTTCTAAATTTCCTACCGAACACCAGCTCCTCTTCTTCGTTTCGAAATCTAACAATTCTCTCCCACTTTTCGATTAGATTTTTCGAGGAAAAAACAAGGTCATAAGTGAGCGTTTATGGATTTTCCTCTCTGCGTTGCTCCATTGTGTAACACACTTATCGAAGATTATATTATTACGTGGATGACATTCAATGACAAATCATCGAATACTTGACTTTTTTCGAAACGTGGCATCGTCGGACTTACATAACGCATTTTCAAATTTCCTACCGAACTCCATCTCCTCTTCTTCGTTTCGAAATCTAACAATTCTCCTCCACTTTTTGATTAGTTTTTCTAAGGAAAAAACAAGGTCATGAGTGAGCGTTTATGGATTTTCCTCTCTCCGTTGCGTTATTGTGAAACACTTTTTCCGAAGACTATATTATTATGGAGGTGACATTCAATGACAAAGCATCGAAGACTTGACATTTTTGACGAAACGTGGCATCGTCGGAATTACATAACGCGTTTCTAAATTTCCTACCGAACTCCATCTCCTCTTCTTCGTTTCGAAATCTAACAATTCTCCTCCACTTTTTGATTAGTTTTTCTAAAGAAAAAACAAAGTCATGAGTGAGCGTTTATGGATTTTCCTCTCTCCGTTGCGTTATTGTGAAACACTCTTTCCGAAGACTATATTATTAAGGAGGTGACATCCATTGACAAAGCATCGAAGACTTGACATTTTTCACGAAACGTGGCATCGTCGGAATTACATAACGCGTTTCTAAATTCCCTACCGAACTCTATCTCCTCTTCTTTTTTCGAAATCTAACAATTCTCTCCCACTTTTTGATTAGATTTTTTGAGGAAAAAACAAGGTCATAAGTGAGCGTTTATGGATTTTCCTCTTTCCGTTGCGTTATTGTGAAACACACTTATCGAAGATTATATTATTACGGAGGTGACATTCAATGACAAAGTATCGAAAACTTGAATTTTTTTACGAAACGTGGCATCGTCGGAATTACATAACGCGTTTCTAAATTTCCTACCGAACTCCATCTCCTCTTCTTCGTTCCGAAATCTAACAATTCTCCCCCACTTTTCGATTAGATTTTTCGAGGAAAAAACAATGTCATAAGTGAGTGTTTATGGATTTTCCTCTCTCCGTTGCGTCATTGTGAAACACACTTTCCGAAGATTATATTATTACGGAGGTGACATTCAATGACACAGTATCCAAAACTAGACTTTTTTTACGAAACGTAGCATCGTCGGAATTATATAACGCGTTTCTAAATTCCCTACCGAACTCCATCTCCTCTTCTTTGTTTCGAAATCTAACAATTCTCTTCCGATTTTTGATTAGTTTTTTTGAGGAAAAAACAATGTCATAAGTGAGCGTTTATCGATTTTACTCTCTCGGTTGCGTCATTGTGGAACACACTTATCGAAGATTATATTATTACTGGGGTGAAATTCAATGACAAAGCATCGAATACTTGACTTTTTTTATGAAACGTGGCATCGTCGGAATTGCAGAACGCGTTTCTGAATTCCCTACCGAACTCCATCTCCTCTTGTTCGTTTCGAAATCTAACAATTCTCTCCCACTTTTTGATCAGTTTTTTGAGGAAAAAACAATGTCATAAGTGAGTGTTTATGGATTTTCCTCTCTCCGTTGCGTCATTGTGAAACACACTTTCCGAAGATTATATTATTACTGGGGTGAAATTCAATGACAAAGCATCGAATACTTGACTTTTTTCGAAACGTGGCATCGTCGGACTTACATAACGCATTTTCAAATTTCCTACCGAACTCCATCTCCTCTTCTTCGTTTCGAAATCTAACAATTCTCCTCCACTTTTTGATTAGTTTTTCTAAGGAAAAAACAAGGTCATGAGTGAGCGTTTATGGATTTTCCTCTCTCCGTTGCGTAATTGTGAAACACTTTTTCCGAAGACTATATTATTATGGAGGTGACATTCAATGACAAAGCATCGAAGACTTGACATTTTTTTTTCACGAAACGTGGCATCGTCGGAATTACATAACGCGTTTCTAAATTTCCTACCGAACTCCATCTCCTCTTCTTTGTTTCGAAATTCTCTCCCACTTTTTGATTAGATTTTTTGAAGAAAAAACAAGGTCATGAGTGAGCGTTTATGGATTTTCCTCTTTCCGTTGCGTCATTGTGAAACACTCTTTCCGAAGATTATATTATTACTGGGGTGAAATTCAATGACAAAGCATTAAATACTTGACTTTTTTACGAAACGTGGCATCGTCGGAATTACATAACGCGTTTCTGAATTTCCTACCGAACTCCATCTCCTCTTCTTCGTTTCGAAATCTAACAATTCTCCTCCACTTTTTGATTAGTTTTTCTAAAGAAAAAACAAAGTCATGAGTGAGCGTTTATGGATTTTCCTCTCTCCGTTGCGTTATTGTGAAACACTCTTTCCGAAGACTATATTATTAAGGAGGTGACATTCATTGACAAAGCATCGAAGACTTGACATTTTTCACGAAACGTGGCATCGTCGGAATTACATAACGCGTTTCTAAATTCCCTACCGAACTCCATCTCCTCTCCTTTTTTCGAAATCTAACAATTCTCTCCCACTTTTTGATTAGATTTTTTGAGGAAAAAACAAGGTCATAAGTGAGCGTTTATGGATTTTCCTCTTTCCGTTGCGTTATTGTGAAACACACTTATCGAAGATTATATTATTACGGAGGTGACATTCAATGACAAAGTATCGAAAACTTGAATTTTTTTACGAAACGTGGCATCGTCGGAATTACATAACGCGTTTCTAAATTTCCTACCGAACTCCATCTCCTCTTCTTCGTTCCGAAATCTAACAATTCTCCCCCACTTTTCGATTAGATTTTTCGAGGAAAAAACAATGTCATAAGTGAGTGTTTATGGATTTTCCTCTCTCCGTTGCGTTATTGTGAAACACACTTATCGAAGATTATATTATTACGGAGGTGACATTCAATGACAAAGTATCGAAAACTTGAATTTTTTTACGAAACGTGGCATCGTCGGACTTACATAACGCATTTTCAAGCATTTTCCTCTCTCCGTTGCGTCATTGTGAAACACACTTTCCGAAGACTATATTATTACTGGGGTGAAATTCAATGAGAAAGCATCGAATACTTGACTTTTTTACGAAACGTGGCATCGTCAGAATTACATAACGCGTTTCTAATTTTCCTACCGAACACCAGCTACTCTTCTTCGTTTCGAAATCTAACAATTCTCTCCCACTTTTTGATCAGTTTTTTGAGGGAAAAACAATGTCATAAGTGAGTGTTTATGGATTTTTCTCTCTCCGTTGCGTCATTGTGAAACACACTTTCCGAAGATTATATTATTACTTGGGTGAAATTCAATGACAAAGCATCGAATACTTGACTTTATTAACGAAACATGGCATTGTCGGAATTACATAACGCGTTTCTAAATGTCCTACCGAACACCATCTCCTCTTCTTCGTTTCGAAATCTAACAATTCTCTTCCACTTTTTGATTAGTTTTTTGAGGAAAAAACAAGCTTATAAGTGAGCGTTTATGTATTTTCCTCTCTCCGTTGCGTCATTGTGAAACACACTTATCGAAGATTATATTATTACGGGGGTGACATTCTATGACAAAGCATCGAAGACATTACTTTTTTTACGAAACGTGGCATCGTCGGAATTACATAACGCGTTTCTAAATTTCCTACCGAACTCCATCTCCTCTTCTTTGTTTCGAAATCTAACAATTCTCTCCCACTTTTTGATTAGTTTTTCTAAGGAAAAAACAAGCTCATAAGTGAGCGTTTATGTATTTTCCTCTCTCCGTTGCGTCATTGTGAAACACACTTATCGAAGATTATATTATTACGGTGGTGACATTCTATGACAAAGCATCGAAGACATTACTTTTTTTACGAAACGTGGCATCGTCGGAATTACATAACGCGTTTCTAAATTTCCTACCGAACTCCATCTCCTCTTCTTTGATTCGAAATCTAACAATTTTCTCCCACTTTTTGATTAGTTTTTTTGAGGAAAAAACAATGTCATAAGTGAGCGTTTATGGATTTTACTCTCTCGGTTGCGTCATTGTGGAACGCACTTATCGAAGATTATATTATTACGGAGGTGACATTCAATGACAAAGTATCGAAAACTTGACTTTTTTTATGAAACCTAGCATCGTCGGAATTATATAACGCGTTTCTAAATTCCCTACCGAACTCCATCTCCTCTTCTTTGTTTCGAAATCTAACAATTCTCTCCCACTTTTTGATCAGTTTTTTGAGGAAAAAACAATGTCATAAGTGAGTGTTTATGGATTTTCCTCTCTCCGTTGCGTCATTGTGAAACACACTTTCCGAAGATTATATTATTACGGAGGTGACATTCAATGACAAAGTATCGAAAACTTGACTTTTTTTACGAAACGTAGCATCGTCGGAATTATATAACGCGATTCTAAATTCCCTACCGAACTCCATCTCCTCTTCTTTGTTTCGAAATCTAACAATTCTCTCCCACTTTTTGATTAGTTTTTCTAAGGAAAAAACAAGGTCATGAGTGGGTGTTTATGGATTTTCCTCTCTACGTTGCGTTTTTTTGAAACACTCTTTCCGAAGACTATATTATTACGGAGTTGAAATTCAATGACAAAGCATCGAAGACATGACTTTTTTTACGAAACATGGCATCGTCGGAATTACATAACGCGTTTTTAAATTTTCTACCGAACTCCATCTCCTCTTCTTCGTTTCGAAATCTAACAATTCTCTCCCACTTTTGGATTAGTTTTGTTGAGGAAAAAACAAGGTCATGAGTGAGCGTTTATGGATTTTCCTCTCTCCGTTGCGTTATTGTGAAACACACTTATCGAAGATTATATTATTACGGTGGTGACATTCAATGACAAAGCATCAAAGCCTTGACTTTTTTTACGAAACGTGGCATCGTCGGAATTACATAACGAGTTTCTAAATTTCCCACCGAACTCCATCTCCTCTTCTTCGTTCCGAAATCTAACAATTCTCTCCCACTTTTCGCTTAGATTTTTCGAGGAAAAAACAAGGTCATAAGTGAGCGTTTATGTATTTTCCTCTCTCCGTTGCGTCATTGTGAAACACACTTATCGAAGATTATATTATTACGGTGGTGACATTCTATGACAAAGCATCGAAGACATTACTTTTTTTACGAAACGTGGCATCGTCGGAATTACATAACGCGTTTCTAAATTTCCTACCGAACTCCATCTCCTCTTCTTTGTTTCGAAATCTAACAATTCTCTCCCACTTTTTGATTAGTTTTTTGAGAAAAAAAAAAGCTCATAAGTGAGCGTTTATGTATTTTCCTCTCTCCGTTGCGTCATTGTGAAACACACTTATCGAAGATTATATTATTACGGAGGTGACATTCAATGACAAAGTATCGAAAACTTGACTTTTTTTACGAAACGTAGCATCGTCGGAATTATATAACGCGTTTCTAAATTCCCTACCGAACTCCATCTCCTCTTCTTTGTTTCGAAATCTAACAATTCTCTCCCACTTTTTGATTAGTTTTTCTAAGGAAAAAACAAGGTCATGAGTGAGCGTTTATGGATCTTCCTCTCTCCGTTGCGTTATTGTGAAACACTCTTTCCGAAGACTATATCATTATGGAGGTGACATTCAATAACAAAGCATCGAAGACTTGACATTTTTCACGAAACGCGGCATCGTCGGAATTGCATAACGCGTTTCTAAATTTCCTACCGAACTCCATCTCCTCTTCTTCGTTTCGAAATGTAACAATTCTCTCCCACTTTTTGATCAGATTTTTTGAGGAAAAAACAAGGTCATGAGTGAGCGTTTATGGATCTTCCTCTCTCCGTTGCGTTATTGTGAAACACTCTTTCCGAAGACTATATTATTATGGAGGTGACATTCAATGACAAAGCATCGAAGACTTGACATTTTTCACGAAACGTGGCATCGTCGGAATTGCATAACGCGTTTCTAAATTTCCTACCGAACTCCATCTCATCTTCTTCGTTTCGAAATCTAACAATTCTCTCCCACTTTTCGATTAGATTTTTTGAGGAAAAAACAAGGTCACAAATGAGCGTTTATGGATTTTCCTCTCTCCGTTGCTCCATTGTGAAACACACTTATCGAAGATTATATTATTACGGGGGTGACATTCAATGACAAAGTATCGAAAACTTGACTTTTTTTACGAAACATGGCATCGTCGGAATTACATTACGCGTTTCTAAATTTCCTACTGAATTCCATCTCCTCTTCTTTGTTTCGAAATCTAACAATTCTCTCCCACTTTTTGAATAGATTTTTTGACGAAAAAACAATGTCAAAAGCGAGCGTTTATGGATTTTCCTCTCTCGGTTGCTTCATTGTGGAACACACTTATCGAAGATTACATTATTACTGGGGTGAAATTCAATGAGAAAGCATCGAATACTTGACTTTTTTACGAAACGTGGCATCGTCAGAATTACATAACGCGTTTCTAAATTTCCTACCGAACACCATCTCCTCTTCTTCGTTTCGAAATCTAACAATTCTCTCCCACTTTTTGATCAGTTTTTTGAGGAAAAAACAAGGTCATGAGTGAGTGGTTATGGATTTTCCTCTCTCCGTTGCGTCATTGTGAAACACACTTTCCGAAGATTATATTATTACTGTGGTGAAATTCAATGACAAAGCATCGAATACTTGACTTTTTTAACGAAACATGGCATTGTCGGAATTACATAACGCTTTTCTAAATTTCCTACCGAACTCCATCTCCTCTTCTTCGTTTCGAAATCTAACAATTCTCTCCCACTTTTTGATTAGTTTTTTGAGTAAAAAATAATGTCATAAGTGAGCGTTTATGGATTTTCCTCTCTCCGTTGTGTCATTGTGAAACACACTTTCCGAAGATTATAATATTATTGGGGGAACATTCAATGACAAAGCATCGAAGACTTGACTTTTTTTACGAAAGCTGGCATTGTCGGAATTACAAAACGCATATCTAAATGTCCTACCGAACTCCATCTCCTCTTCACCATTTCGAAATCCAACAATTCTCTCCCACTTTTTGATTAGTTTTTCTAAAGAAAAAACAAGGTCATGAGTGAGCGTTTATGGATTTTCCTCTCTCCGTTGTGTCATTGTGAAACAAACTTTCCGGAGATTATAATAATATTGGGGTGACATTCAACGACAAAGCATCGAAGACAAGACTTTTTTTACGAAACGTGGCATCGTCGGAATTACATAAGGCGTTTCTTAATTTCCTACCGAACTCCATCTCCTCTTCTTCGCTTCGAAATCTACAATTCTCTCCCACTTTTTGAATAGTTTTTTTGAGGAAAAAACAATGTCATAAATAAGCGTCTATGGATTTTCCCCTCTCCGTCGCGTCATTGTGAAACTCACTTTCCGAAGATATTATTATTACTGGGGTGAAATTCAATGACAAAGAATCGAATACTTGACTTTTTTTACGAAACGTGTCATCGTCTGAATTACATAATGCGTTTCTAAATTTCCTACCGAACTCCATCTCCTTTTCTTTGTTTCGAAATCTAACAATTCTCTCCCACTTTTTGTTTAGTTTTGTTGAGGAAACAACAAGGTCATGAGTGAGCGTTTATGGATTTTCCTCTCTCCGTTGCGTCATTGTGAAACACAATTTCCGAAGATTATATTATTACGTGGGTGACATTCTATGACAAAGCATCGAAAACTTGACTTTTTTCACGAAACGTGCCATTGTCGGAATTACATAACGCGTTTCTAAATGTACTACCGAACACCATCTCCTCTTCTTCGTTTCGAAATTTAACAATTCTCTTCCATTTTTTGATCAGTTTTTTTGAGAAAAAAATAATTTCATGAGTAAGCGGTTATGGATTTTCCTCTCTCCGTTGCGTCATTGTGAAACACACTTCCCGAAGATTATAATATTATGGGGGTAACATTCAATGACAAAGCATCGAAGACATGACTTTTTTTACGAAACGTGGCAACGTCAGAATTACATAACGCGTTTTTAAATTTTCTACCGAACTCCATCTCTTCTTCTATGTTTCGAAATCTAACAATTCTCCCCCACTTTTTGATTAGTTTTTCTAAGGAAAAAACAAGATCATGAGTAAGCGTTTATGGATTTTCCTCTCTCCGTTGCGTCATTGTGAAACACAATTTCCGAAGATTATATTATTACTGTGGTGGAATTCAATGAGAAAGCATCGAATACTTGACTTTTTTACGAAACGTGCCATTGTCGGAATTACATAACGCGTTTCTAAATTTCCTACCGAACTCCATCCATTCTTCGTTTCGAAATCTAACAATTCTCTTCCATTTTTTGATCAGTTTTTTTGAGAAAAAAATAATTTCATGAGTAAGCGGTTATGGATTTTCCTCTCTCCGTTGCGTCATTGTGAAACACACTTTCCGAAGATTATAATATTATGGGGGTAACATTCAATGACAAAGCATCGAAGACATGACTTTTTTTACGAAACGTGGCAACGTCAGAATTACATAACGCGTTTTTAAATTTTCTACCGAACTCCATCTCCTCTTCTATGTTTCGAAATCTAACAATTCTCCCCCACTTTTTGATTAGTTTTTCTAAGGAAAAAACAAGATCATGAGTGAGCGTTTATGGATTTTCCTCTCTCCGTTGCTCCATTGTGAAACACCCTTATCGAAGATTATATTATTACGGGGGTGACATTCAATGACAAATCATCGAAGACTTGACTTTATGTACGAAACGTGGCATCGTCGGAATTACATAACGCGTTTATAAAATTTCCTACCGAATTCCATCTCCTCTTCTTTGTTTCGAAATCTAACAATTCTCTTCCACTTTTTGATTAGATTTTTTGAGGAAAAAACAATGTCATAAGCGAGCGTTTATGGATTTTCCTCTCTCCGTTGCTCCATTGTGAAACACCCTTATCGAAGATTATATTATTACGGGGGTGACATTCAATGACAAATCATCGAAGACTTGACTTTATGTACGAAACGTGGCATCGTCGGAATTACATAACGCGTTTATAAAATTTCCTACCGAATTCCATCTCCTCTTCTTTGTTTCGAAATCTAACAATTCTCTTCCACTTTTTGATCAGTTTTTTGAGGAAAAAACAAGGTCATGAGTGAGTGTTTATGGATTTTCCTCTCTCCGTTGCGTCATTGTGAAACACACTTTCCGAAGATTATATTATTACTGGGGTGAAATTCAATGACAAAGCATCGAAGACTTGACTTTTTTTACGAAAGCTGGCATTGTCGGAATTACATAACGCTTTTCTAAATGTCCTACCGAACTCCATCTCCTCTTCACCATTTCGAAATCCAACAATTCTCTCCCACTTTTTGATTAGTTTTTCTAAAGAAAAAACAAGGTCATGAGTGAGCGTTTATGGATTTTCCTCTCTCCGTTGTGTCATTGTGAAACAAACTTTCCGGAGATTATAATAATATTGGGGTGACATTCAACGACAAAGCATCGAAGACAAGACTTTTTCTACGAAACGTGGCATCGTCGGAATTACATAAGGCGTTTCTTAATTTCCTACCGAACTCCATCTCCTCTTCTTCGCTTCGAAATCTACAATTCTCTCCCACTTTTTGATTAGTTTTTTTGAGGAAAAAACAATGTCATCAATAAGCGTCTATGGATTTTCCCCTCTCCGTCGCGTCATTGTGAAACACACTTTCCGAAGATATTATTATTACTGGGGTGAAATTCAATGACAAAGAATCGAATACTTGACTTTTTTTACGAAACGTGGCATCGTCTGAATTACATAACGCGTTTCTAAATTTCCTACCGAACTCCATCTCCACTTCTTCGTTTCGAAATCTTACAAATCTCTCCCACTTTTTGATTAGTTATTTTGAGGAAAAAACAATGTCATAAGTGAGCGTTCATGGATTTTCCTCTCTCTGTTGCGTCATTGTTAAACACACTTATCGAAGATTATATAATTACTGGGGTGAATTTCATTGACTAAGCATCGAATACTTGACTTTTTTAATGAAACGTGGCAATGTCGGAATAACATAACGCGTTTCTGAATGTCTTACCGAACTCCATTTCCCCTTCTCCGTTTCGAAATCTAACAATTCTCTCCCACTTTTTGATTAGTTTAGTTGAGGAAAAAACAAGGTCATGAGTGAGCGTTTATCTATTTTCCTCTCTCCGTTGCGTCATTGTGAAACACACTTATCGAAGATTATATTAATTCGGGGGTGAAATTCAATGACAAAGCATCGAATACTTGACTTTTTTCCGATCTGTGGCATCGTCGAAATTACATTACACGTTTCTAAATGTCCTACCGAATTCCATCTCCCCTTCTCCGTTTCGAAATCTAACAATTCTCCCCCACTTTTTGATTAGTTTTTTTGAGGAGAAAACAATGTCATAAGTGAGCTTTTATGTATTTTCCTCTCTCCGTTGCGTCATTGTTAAACACACTTATCGGAAATTATATAATTACTGGAGTGAAATTCATTGACAAAGCATCGAATACTTAACTTTTTTTACGAAACGTGGCATCGTCGGAATTACATAACCCGTTTCTTAATTTCCTACCGAACTCCATCTCATCTTCATCGTTTCGAAATCTAACAATTCTCTCCCCCTTCTTGATTAGTTTTTTTGAGGAAATAACAATGTCAAGTGAGCGTTTATGGATTTTCCTCTCCCTGTTGCGTCATTGTGAAACACAATTTCCGAAGATTATATTATTACGTGGGTGACATTCTATGACAAAGCATCGAAAACTTGACTTTTTTCACGAAACGTGCCATTGTCGGAATTACATAACGCGTTTCTAAATGTACTACCGAACACCATCTCCTCTTCTTCGTTTCGAAATTTAACAATTCTCTTCCATTTTTTGATCAGTTTTTTTGAGAAAAAAATAATTTCATGAGTAAGCGGTTATGGATTTTCCTCTCTCCGTTGCGTCATTGTAAAACACACTTCCCGAAGATTATAATATTATGGGGGTAACATTCAATGACAAAGCATCGAAGACATGACTTTTTTTACGAAACGTGGCAACGTCAGAATTACATAACGCGTTTTTAAATTTTCTACCGAACTCCATCTCCTCTTCTATGTTTCGAAATCTAACAATTCTCCCCCACTTTTTGATTAGTTTTTCTAAGGAAAAAACAAGATCATGAGTGAGCGTTTATGGATTTTCCTCTCTCCGTTGCTCCATTGTGAAACACCCTTATCGAAGATTATATTATTACGGGGGTGACATTCAATGACAAATCATCGAAGACTTGACTTTATGTACGAAACGTGGCATCGTCGGAATTACATAACGCGTTTCTAAATTTCCTACCGAATTCCATCTCCTCTTCTTTGTTTCGAAATCTAACAATTCTCTTCCACTTTTTGATTAGATTTTTTGAGGAAAAAACAATGTCATAAGCGAGCGTTTATGGATTTTCCTCTCTCGGTTGCGTCATTGTGGAACACACTTATCGAAGATTATATTATTACTGGGGTGAAATTCAATGAGAAAGCATCGAATACTTGACTTTTTTACGAAACGTGGCATCGTCAGAATTACATAACGCGTTTCTAATTTTCCTACCGAACACCAGCTCCTCTTCTTCGTTTCGAAATCTAACAATTCTCTCCCACTTTTTGATCAGTTTTTTAAGGAAAAAACAATGTCATAAGTGAGTGTTTATGGATTTTCCTCTCTCCGTTGCGTCATTGTGAAACACACTTTCCGAAGATTATATTATTACTGGGGTGAAATTCAATGACAAAGCATCGAATACTTGACTTTTTTAACGAAACATGGCATTGTCGGAATTACATAACGCGTTTCTAAATGTCCTACCGAACACCATCTCCTCTTCTTCGTTTGGAGATCTAACAATTCTCTCCCACTTTTTGATTAGTTTTTTGAGGAAAAAACAATGTCATAAGTGAGCGTTTATGGATTTTCTTCTCTCCGTTGCGTCATTGTGAAACAAACTTTCCTAAGATTATAATATTATGGGGGTAACATTCAATGACAAAGCATCGAAGACTTGACTTTTTTTACGAAACGTGGCATTGTCGGAATTACAAAACGCATTTCTAAATGTCCTACCGAACTCCATCTCCTCTTCACCATTTCGAAATCCAACAATTCTCTCCCACTTTTTGATTAGTTTTGATGAGGAAAAAACAAGGTCATGAGTGAGCGTTTATGGATTTTCCTCTCTCCGTTTTTTTACGATTGTTCGGTATTTTTCATATAGAAATGCAAGTGCTAAATAGACTGGCAACGCTGCACGAATGCCGCATGGTCCAAATCAGAATTCGAAGGTAAGTCGTCGCGTAACCATGGATCTCTTACCATCCTGAGCCTCTCTTCGATGTTGCCAAGCCTTTACTTAGGAAGTAAAGTACGGTAATATTATAAATAATTTGCGCTTATGGTCAGATGCATAATCGACCAAACATCGGACATTCAGCATTTAGTATTATTCGTTGTTTAGTAGATAGTGTGATTTATTGTGTTCGGTGTTATTTTTTAGTCTGTGCCATAGTTTATTCTACAGATAGCGCTGTTTTTGAACATTAGGGACAAAATCGTTTTAATAATGTCCACAAAAAAAGTTGGAAAGCAAGGTCTTATTATACGCGATAAATCATAATCAATATTATTAATTTCATGAAAAAAGAGGCAGATGAAGGAGTTACTATTCCTTTAAAAAATTACAGGTATGTAGCGAGATTTAATTCGAGAAGTAGGTTGAAGAAATGCAGAGTTTACACATTTTTATATAGGCACCTACTTATTGAGTGTCATATTTTAAATTAGAATATTAACATTTTTTGATATTTCAGGGAAAGAGTACTAGCTGCTACTGGGGTGTCATGGTCTACTTTCCAGAAGATATCAAAAGAAGTTCAATAAGTTGAGTGGAGAGGGCCAAGCACATCTTTTCAATCTCCGAAAAAAATACGTAACACTAAAAAAAGAAAGCTGGATCGTATCTCGCCAGAGGCCGCAATATATGTTATACTGATGAAACTTACATACACAGCAGCCATGTTAAAGACAGAGGCTGGTACGATGAGACTCTAAAAGGAATGAAGAAGCCAATTTCTAAAGGCCAACGGCTGATTATTTACGAATCCTTTTTCTCCACCATGCTGGTGGAGAAAAAGGATTCGTAAAAAACTGATAATTTATATTTAAATCAGGTAAGTTTGAATACTTGTATTTTTTAAAATAGAATTAGTGATGGCTAATCGATATTTCGGCATATCGTATACCGAAAATTATGAATATTAATGTCAATATCTAAATTCAGATTCCAGTGTCGACCAGGCTTAGCAGGAGGTATCGGAACAAGAGTGGTATAATATTTGCCAACATGTTGAAAAATATGAGAATGACCTTATACAAAAAGAGCACATCTTAGACCACACTCTAGATCACTTAATATTTACAGTAAACACGGGTTCATCGGAAGAAAGTGAAGACAAAAACAGCGAGGATACTGATAGCTTATTAGAGGATTAACTAGGATGTTCTGATAGCGAATAATGTTTTTTTTTTTTTTACTTAACGACATAGATAAAATATTACACTCAACACGTGCAAACACTGCGTTTATTATAAATATACCATGCACACCAAACCTCTATGCAATAAACAGTTGCTATTTCTATAAGATAGTAATAACTAAGTAATATCCTACTGTAATATATATTTAAATCTTTAAAATATATTTTTTTGTAAATAAGAAATAAGAACCTACGCCACTGGTATATCAGTCTGAAGCGACAGAGAGGGAATATTTTAAAGTGAGGCAGACGATAACTAGTTGATGACGCCTGTGGCATTTTCTTAGTTGATTCGTACTTTACATGTTGATTGGTTGATTGTACAATGAATCGACACTGAGGACATACAGACAGCTGCCGAAAATTTGTTGAATGAACATATCACAAAACTAGAAGTCCTTAAAAGATACTATGAAGATAAGAAGAATATTCACATTGAGAAATCCAAGACATGTACTACTATTACCACACTCACTATTCGACTGCCTGACGCCTGTTTCGACGTTCTCCGTTAGTCTCTATGTGTTTTGTACAAACCAAAAAAATATTACCGAGTATAATTTCATTTAAGATCGTCAGTTGATTGAATTAGTAAACTCACTAAAGGCATTGAACAAAATATGTAATTTGATTACATATCTATCATTACTCAGATTGAATTAGAACAACTTCCAAATTCAGTGGTAAGTTCAATAATTACTCATCTTATACTGATTACTGTGGACAATTTAAATTTTGGTATCACTTAAATAAATACTAACAAATCATGTGTTTTTATATAAAACATCGTAGTTATGAAAAAGCTACTTTCGAGTAGATAAACTCAAATATTTGAGATCCCTAAAATCCTTTTCGTAGAAAATATGTATTGTTTTAATTTTTGTTTCCGCTCAACTCCTTCATTATCTCGAAGTCGAGCAACATTAATAACTAATTGAACCATACGATAGGATCGAGAAATATAAAAAGCTTTTCTTTGGTGATGGGATGGTTGAAAAATGTTTTTAAAGAATTTAAATTTTAAAAATCTGTCCCCACTTTCATGAATAAATTCAAGGCATTTTTTTGTAAATTAGTTTTTCCTTGTCCTTGCAAAATGAAGTAACCCTTGCTTCGGATAATTCATCAGTATTCATGTTTATTTCCTGTTTTTATTTTTTATTGGAACCTCAATATCAGTGACATTATTAGAACATTTTTCTTATTGGTTATAAGAGAGTCCTCACTCTTGGAAGCACTAAAAGTTTCAGATGAGTATAATAATTCAATTTAGGAAAATATAGATGGAGCGGATCTTTCAGACTGATGTAAAATACAGAATATGCAATAAATATGCATATTGATGAGTATGATTTACAGAATCTAAATGCTTTTAAGAGGTTGACAATATCTAATATTAATGAATGAATCATCTCTTCCCAAATAGTAATTACAAAGCCAGATCGATATGTCCATCAATTTTTGAATTTCCCGCCTGCCAACTGAAACGGCAACACTGCACATGTCAATATGCAGTGTTGTTTTATTACTATATCTATATACCAAAAAATTGCTAACAATAATTTATTCAAACTGCTTAAGTTATTTAAACAACTTTTTTTATAAACATTGAATATATTGATTAAAACTGAATTAACTTTATTTATTTTTATAAAAAAATTCATGTACGTCTTATATGAAAGAATAGTCTACATACCTTCAATGTCAAACACATATGTAAACATTTTTCTTCATAACAATTAAAAAACACAATTAAGATTTTTACTTCATGAAAAGGTTTGTGATAACCTTTTCAGAATGTAAATGAATGATTCTGTTAATGTAAAACGGTCGATTAAACTTAGATTCTGGTCCACATTTCTTAGAAGCACATTTTAAGCATTCTCCAAAGCAACCATGACATCTTAAATTCAAGCAGTCACAAAAAACCATTTCTAATTTATTTTCATAAGATGATGACGGCATTGCCGCGTCAAACGGGATTGATGTTCTTCGTGGAAGAATATCGTTATTTTTCTGCAATTTGTACACTAGTGTCTCTGGATGGCGATAGACTTGCCGAACCATATCGAAATGGTTTTTTTTATTTATTTTAATCAGTGTCTTACACTAATTCGATGTCGGTAAAATTGCGGTATCAAGTCGCCATGATCTTTCTCTATTTTTATCAGTTTGAGGATAATTTTGACTGGATGCTGTAGGTCTGACGGATTTAAATCGGATTAATCTTTTTCTTGAAAGCATCTTGTGAGATTTTTCAGTTTGTGGTTTAGTTGTAAGTGGATATAGAATTGGAGGACTAAAGTTTTCATGTAGTGCTCTGACTGGAGCACTGGATATTAGCGGTATTGAGGAATTATACCGAGACATCTTATGTATCTGTATTCGTTTGCGATAAAATGGCTGCCTTTGTTTGAGTGTTTAGATATTTTTCGAGTGACATATTAGTTCTTATTTTTTTTCATTCCATAGGGGAGTATCAGTGGAGTAACGCAAACTTATTTGTTGATAAATCGATAACTTTTTACAATATAAAATTGTAGATTTCGTACGAATGTAGAGCAAAGACAAAAGTAGCTAGATGCATTGAAAATACAGGAAAAAGATTTACCAGAAGAAGTTTATATTTGTGGATCTCATTTCAAAGCAGACAATTTTCAATGGAAGAAAATCCTGAAAAAATATTTTTGAAAAAGAATGTGTAATTGATAAAAGAATTAGCTTATTTACAAAGAATATTGCTTTCCGGCAAAAAGTTATGTTAAATTTGGGGATATTAAACCGGGTACTTCTTAGCAGTGTTTAGACTTAACATCTGAAAGGTATTTATTGTCTGTTGGAAAAATGTTGTTAATGCATACTTATTGCTGATTTTGCAGTTTACATCAGTCTGAAAGATCCGCTTCATCCAAATTTTTAGAAATTTAATTATTTCACTCACCTGAAACTTTAAGTGCTTCTAAAAGTATTGATAAATTTGCCACTCAGAAAGCCAGAAAGATTATTTTATAATTAGGTAATTATAATGATTAGGTACCTAGTCTCTAAACTGTAGAACAACTGATTGATATACTTTTCGTTGAGTATTGAGTTGGTACATTTTTATGCAAAGGTGATAATATTGTTTGTTTTTAATTTGATGAAGTATTTTGTTGGTATTATATAAGCTGGCCAAAAAAATAAAGTTTTCAAATTTTATTTGCATTTTTACTCGTGAATCACTTCTTCACAACGATGTGACGTAGGAATACGATAAAAATATGTAACTATCTAATCTATTTTTTCCATAAAACTGAAAAACGACAAAACTACAGATTAACTATCAAGTTAAAGGTATTTGACCTTGAACAGAAAAAGAATATACAATTTTTGAGTATCCTATTCTGTAGAGTTTTGTAAGTAACTAATTTAACCATATGACTGGAATAGGGAAATATAAAAAGCTTTTCTAAAAATTAAAACTAAGACTAATACGTCACTTGAACAATATCTAAACACTCAAAAATATTTCACTCCAACAAATCTATTCAAAATGCTTTCTCAGTTTTTAGTGAACAAAGGCAGCCATTTTATCGCTAACGAATACAGATATTGTCTAGCTTATATATTTTCATAAACTTTTTCATCAAAATTATTTTCTTGGTCTTGAAAATATTTTTATTTAGGAAAATAACGATAAACCTCCAAGGAAAAAAACATGTCTAGTTAAGATGTATCAGTATAATTCCGCAATACCGTCAATATCCAGTGTCAGTCAGAGCACTGAATGAAAACGTTAGCCCTCCAAAAAAGAAGAAAGTAAGATTTGATCTCGAAAATATATCTATATTCACTTACAACAAAACCACAAACTGAAAAATCTTACAAGACGCTTTTAAGAAAAAGATTAATCTTATGAAAATAAATTAGAAATAGATTTTTGTGACTACTTGAATTTAAGATGCCATGGTTGCTTTGGAGAATGATTAAAATGTGCTTCTAAGAAATGTGGACCAGAATGTAAGTTTAACCGATCGTTTTACATTCACAGAATCATTTATTTACATTCTGAAAAGGTTATCACAAACTCTTTGGTGAAGTAAAAATCTTAATTGTGTTTTCTAATTGTTTTGAAGAAAAATGTTTATATATGTGTTTGAAATTGAAGGGATTTAGATTATTCTTTCATATAAGATATTAATGAATCTTTTTATAAAAATTTCAAATCTTGTTGAGCTCCCATACTATTTATACGTTTACCTTCGTGCCCTTGCTGTTCTTCACGCGAGTTTTTTTTTACATATAGTTATTCAGATTTAATCAATATATTTAATATTAATAAAAAAAAGTTGTTTAAATAACTTAAGCAGTTTGAATAAATTATTGTTAGCAATTTTTTGGTGTATAGATATAGTAATCAAACAACACCGCATATTGATATGTGCAGTGTTGCTGTTTCAGTTGGCAGGCGGGAAATTCAAAAAGTGGACTTATCGATCTGGCTTTGTAAATACTATTTGGGAAGAGGTGATTCATTCATTAGTATTAGATATTGCCAACCTCTTAAAAGCATTTAGATTGTGTAAATCATACTCATCGACATGCATATTTATTGCATATTTTGTACTTTACAACGATGTCTGAAAGAGCCGCTTCATCTAAATTTTCCTAAATTGAATTATTACACTCATTTGAAACTTTAAGTGCTTCTAAGAATAAACTAACTCTTGTAACCAACAAGAAGAATGTTCTAACGTTGTCACTGGTATTGAAGTTCCAATAAAAAAGAAACAGGAAACAAACATGAATACTGATGAATTACCCGAAGCAAGGGGCCTTGGGTACTTCATTTTGCAAGGACTTTGTGGTAGCGAAAAACTAATTTAATAAAAAAATGCGTCGAATTTATTCATGAAAGTGGGGACAGATTTTTCAAATTTAAATTAGCCCTCAGAATGTTGTTATTGAGTAGAGAGTGAGTTTACTAATTCAATCAACTGACGATCTTAAATCAAATTATACTCGGTAATATTTTTTTGATTTGTACAAAACACATAGAGACTAACGGAGAACATAGAAACAGGCGCCAGGCAGTGTAATAGTGAGTGTTGTAATAGTAGTACATGTCTTGGATTTCTCAATGTGAGTATTCTTCTTACCTTCATAATATCTTTTAAGCACTTTTACTTTTGTAATATGTTCATTCAACAAATTTTCGGCAGCTGTGTGTATGTTCTCAGTGTCGATTCATCGTACAATCAACCAAACAACATGTATATCATAAGTTTTTACATATATTTATTGTAACTAAATATTTACCTCTATTATTCAATTCACTTTCCCCATTTTGTTTTCTATTAGCATCTTCATTAGCCATTCAAAGTATTATCTGATGTGGAGTTGTCAGTATTGGTATTGCCATTCGTTTTCTTAATGCTTCTTTTACATTTGTCAATTTGTCACTGTGCAATCCAATCAAACGTTCATTCCATAATTGCATACATTCAGGTTTGAGTTTAATATTGTAGGTATCTTCAGTTCCATTTCCAATTTCTTCATACCTATACAATTCGAAATTATGTATGATTGTAACATTCAAGTTCAGTTCAAATGATAAGCATTCTCACCTCTTACTCGAACTTATTCTTAAAGTCACACTCAGTAATGAAAACATCAATTTCTGGTGATCAAAATAGACAAGCTACAATTGCATCATATCGCCTATTCGTATTGATAGCTAAAAATAGAACAGCTCATTCTGTAGGGTAGAATCTGAAGTTTCATTCACTGAAAAGGAATTTTTAAAACAAACTTTTCACATCAACTTGATGAAAGTACTGAAGTTTCTTGCTAAGCTAATCTATTAGCCTTTGTTAGGTTTCGAACCCAATTAAAACATAAAAGAAGAACTGCTTTTTTGCAAGTCTTTATAGTCAAAACCAACAGCGGAAAAAATTTTTAAATATCTCGATGATTTAATTACAGATAACGAAATAAAACGGACAACTGATGGTGCTCGTGCTATGAACTGAGGGTTGTAACTTTCATTAAGTCACGGCCCAAGCAATCCCGACTTTTTGCTATTCTGTGTGATGAAATGGGAAGTGAGCACAAAGCATTCCTGCTTCATTGTGAAGTACAATGTTTATCAAGAGTTAAAGTACTGTCAAGATTGTTCAAGCTTCTTGAGGAATTATCATGTATTTCATTTTTATTCCATTCGAGTATCCTATCACCTGAAGTTTTTTCTTTTTATTGTCAAATTTTGAGGTTTTTTTCTAAATGTTTGGCATAAGCATCTGAGCCAAATACACTTGGATTATTTAGTGTCCGTGGTTTACCCTCAATCACTTTTCCATTAAGTTATGGAAAGTTTGCTGGAGTATAATCAAGAATAGTACCTCATTTTTTCATATTTACTTAATGAACTTTTGTATCAAATTTAATTTCAACCATTTTTATGTATTCTATTATCCAGTCTGACACTCAACTTTTGTGTTCCAGTGAAAATATTATAACATTCTGAAGAAAGCATTCATCAAAATGTATGTTTCTAATAACTTTTATGCTTATGTCACGTTTTGCAGATTTCATCATGCTTTGATCTTCTAGTTTTTTAAATGTGTACTCATCGCCTCTCATTGTGGTTATTATTATCGCTTATGAATACAGATATATTGATTATCATTTCTCTTATAGGTATAGCTGAAAAATTTTTGAGTGAACTTACCTTTTAATTGTTCTGTATGTCCTTCATACAGCTTAGACAATTTTTCAAATATTTCCGTGTCACTTAATTACCAGTACAGCTCATAATATATGTTGACAAATGTATGTTTTATAATTCATAATCATGAATACTACTTGGTACCTATGCGGTTTATAACCAAGTCCATAATTCTATATGCTTTTAAAGTTATTCCACTTATTTTACAGTTTCCAGAAAAGTTTTTTGTTCTAATGAATTTTCGTTTTTAGATTCGAAATCCTAATTATTTATTTATACAGTGAAAAGTCTCGGACCCATAACTTGTTGTTTTTGGTATTATTAGAATAAAAATATCCTTTTTATTGTTATAACTTAATATAATGACAGATACGCAATAACCTAAACTGTCTAATCACACAAGAAGTCAACTTCACAACGTACTAGTATGTTGCCGTTTTCCGTTTCGATACAAAAAATATTGTAGGCAACGTTGTAAAATATTATTTTGGCTATAATACGTTGCCTAACGTATTATTGCCTAAAGAATATTCTTTATACAATGGTAATACTATTAATACTCATATAGGTAAGACTCCTATATGGACAGTTGGTATTACATATATGTCTACATATTTTCATTTTATTTGTTTCAGATAGTTAAATCATCGTAACTATAGCGGTTTTGTTTCGTGATGTACAAGGCGAAAAATCGTTTTTTTCTTTTTTTTATTTCCGATACGTAAAGATATCATCAATTGATGATTTCGATTAGTTAACGAGATAAACATTTGAAAGTGTTTGAATTTCAAAAGTCAACAATTGTCAGAAATATTTTTTTAGGTGAATGAAAGTAAGACGGTTAATAAGTGTTATTCGTATATTAAAATTATAGAAGTTTTAAAATGCCGTCATCTTTGAGTAAAGAAGTCAATTTGTATTACAAAAATTTGGTAGTGACAAAGTTCAATAACTGGTTGAAGTTGGTTAAGGAGAAGAAAAAACAAACTTATCAAGACCAAAACTCAACGGTATCGTTCCAAGCTCCAAGGGAGGAAAAAGATGCTAACGGTAAGAAGATTATCGTGACTCCTGCAGATAAGTTCGATTCACCACCACCAATGAACTGTAGCGACGCCAATTCCAAGGAAGTTCTAAACAGAAAAGATGTGAAAGAGGAGGAACATATGAACTTTTCGAACGAGAGCTTCTACGAGAAAATGAGATCACTTCAAGAATTTAGAAACGTCGGTCTCTACGTGTATTGCGACTCTTGCGACAAGTATAGATACCTACCCGACGTGAAAGATCCCCTGGATCTATCGGACAAATGGTATTGTTGGATGAATCCAGATGGGAGGTATAATAGATGCGAAATCAAAGAAGAATCGATAGACGATAAAGAAAAGGAGCTGATGATATTTAATAAATATAACGCGGGTAGCATCGTCTGGGCGAAAATCGAAGGTTATCCATGGTGGCCGGCTATGGTGGAAGATGATCCTGATATCGAAAATTATTTTTGCTTGAAAGATTCCTTAGAACCGGTAAGTCTAATATTTCTCTTGGTCACTTTCATTAGGTTAGTGTAGTACCATTTTTTTAGTTCATGAAACGTACAGGATGATTTTGTTTTAATATCGAAATTATTAAGCTATTTTATATACAGGGTGATTTTTTTACTTATTCCAATATTTCATTTGGAGTGAAAATCGAAATAAATTTCAAGTTACCTTAAATAGAGTGCGATTTTTTTTATCAATTGAGAGTAGAGAGTGGGAAATTTGTAAACTCATATACAGGTTTTATTATTTTTTATATTAAGTTTTTAAATTCTGATGGTCATATACAGGGTGGTTAATCGATTATTTTTTCGTAATATATTTCGATAAAATTCTTGAAATGACACAAGGTATTCAATCTATGGAATTAGTCACACTGTGTATTGACGGTTAACGATTATTTTCAGACGCACTACCACGTGACATTTTTCGATTCCGACGCGGTGACTAGATCTTGGGTAAAGGCCGAAAATTTGAAACCGTTCTTGAAAAATATCGACGATAACCTTGTGCTGAACGATAAATTCAATAAACTCAAATTCAGGATGGACGTAGCCGTCAAACAGGCTAAAGAAGCCGTCGAAATGAAGCTGCTCGACAGACTGAAAATGTACAGCTTCATATATAGATATGCGAAATCTTCCAGAAAGACGAAGCGACAGAGATACGCGAGTGAGGATGGAGGCGGTAAACAGAAGAAACGTGCGAAGTTGGGTGATGAGACGGAATCTTCGGCGGGAGACTACGAAGAAGAAGAAGAAGAAGAGGAGCAAGAAGTAGAGGAGGATGAAGAAGAGAAGGTGGACGAAATATGAGGAGAATACCAGAAATATACTTTTGAGTGATGGTGTCGTGATTTCAAGGAAAAATTATCGTTCTAATTTTTGATAAAAATTTGTTAATTTTCTCAATAAAGTTTGTTGAAAAATCATTTTTTTTTTATTAATTTTATACAAATCATTTTTTATGCCTAATTTCAACAGTTTCATGCCTTTTCCTTATATTTCTGAATAAAATTCAATTATATTTTTATTAAAACGTCATAAATATGAGTAACTCCATGATTAACGCGTTATCCGCCGAACCAATCATTTTTATGCTCCTTTCCGTCAATTTGATGCCCAATTCCATTTGGCACAAAAACCTAACCTAACCACCATAGGGGAGCCCAAGACGATAGTGACAAAAATTTCAAGCTGCTTATACAATAAAGGAGTAAACAGTATAAAAAAGAACAACATTGAAATTGTATTAAAACATACATATAGAACAAACGAAGTAAAGCTAAATCCTAAAATATACGCAGAACTTCTTTGAAATAAACAAATTTAGTTCTGTCTAGAGGTTGAGTAAATACATCAAGATTATTATCTTTGGAATTTACATAATCTATATATAACTTAGTAAATACAGGGTGTTTCTATATTCGACCGACAATGCTTTACCACAGAGAGATCTCAATGAATGATTCATTTTGATATAGAAATACGAACCATTACGGGGCTTAGTTGTTGAGACTGAAGCAAATTTCTTTTAAATTGCCTGAATATTTCTAGTTGAAAAACTAATAACCTTTTATGGAACTAAAACGATCTTTTTTTTCTTTTTTATAATTTCAAAACTTTCCCATTATCTGAACAATTTTCGTGTTCATTGGCAAACAGAAACATCATCTAAATAGTTTTAGTTTGAAAATAACAAGGTACAAGACATCAATCACTAAACAATATAAGTTAAATTCACTTTATTTACAATCCAAATTACAAATATAATGATATGAATATTCACTATCTTGGGAAATTTAAATTCCGGGATCTGATCAAAGTTTATTTCGAACTCTATTTTCCATAGATCATCCAATTGTTTTATTCTAATTGCACAAAATCTGGTTGTAATTGTGAAGAATCAGCGTTCATGTCCAATTTGATGGAGAAGCAATTGAACTAATTGAACTATTCATATCATTTTATAATTTCAGTAACTGTGTGTCCTCAAAAGTATATTATTCCTCTTCTAAGCCTATCCAAAACTTTATATCTCCATTTTTTGATTCTGCTTGATTGCGATTGGTTTTTTCTATCAGATCACCAGATGCAACATTTTCCTACAGACAAATTTAGAAATTACTATATTTAAAATTAGTATTTTCATCCTCAAATCTACTTGATGAAGGACTGGCTTTTCCACTACATTCGCTTCAGTATTGTTATTTGATTCTGAATTTGGACTTAAATCAACAAATTTTCTCACTTTTTCTATACACTTCCTGGCTCTTGCATCTTCATTAATATCAAGTTATTTATTGAGTTATGCATTTCTATGATGTATAAATCTTAAAAAATTTTCAAAAGCGTTTGTAAATGAAAACCTGACAAATTTTCTTCAAATTCAATGGCATCAACAATTCTATAACTATATTTCAAAATCCATGTTGGTCGCTTTGGATGTTTTCACCAGACCGACCTGAAAACTTTTAAAATTTCTATACAAAATCTGTTACACTGGAATTTTCTAGAAAACAAAAATAACTTCACATTTTTCAATAATTATTTTTGTCCTCACATCAAAATTAGGAGTTGGTTACATATTCATTGGAAAGTTTAATCAAGACAGATAAAGTGTGTTAAGTAAATGGATTACAAAAAAATCTGAGTGAAGATCAATTATAGAAACGAACACTATTATACCAACTCGAAAACAATCTTTCTATATAGAGAAAATTCTAATTTCAAATTAACTTCTGTTAATAATGTGACTTTTCATTATAAGAAACTTTTTAATCAAGAAAAATGGCAAGTAACAAAAGCAGTTCTATACGAATCCCATTATATTATTATCGAAAAAATTTGAGAGCATTCAATTGCTATTTTTCAAAGACCATAAACTAGAAAATAATTATAATAATAATAATTTCAAATTGTTCACAGTATCCAGTACAAGATGAGTAATTATTGAACTTACCACTGAATTTGAAAGTTGTTCTATTTCAGTCAAAGTAATGATAGTCTTTCCTTTAAGAAATAATCTTTTGATAATTTGCAGTTATTACAAATACCAAAAACAGTTGATATCTTATAAATCACCTCTTCCTGTAGTTTTTTGTATCTTTGGACCAAACGGATCAAATTACATATTTTGTTCAATACCTTTAGTGAGTTACTAATTCAATCAAATAACCATCTTATATCAAATTATACGCAGTAATATTTTGTTTGTTTGTTTGTTTTGTACAAATCACATAGAAACTAGAGGTGAACATCGAAACCGGCGTCAGACATATAATAGTGAGTGTGGTGGTAGCAGAAGTAGTAAAAGCAGCACACAAATTGCTACTTCAGTGTGTTTTATGTTTCGAAGTATTTGCTGATTCGAACTTTTGTTGGCACATTTCTATAGTAAATTTGTGTTCAAATAAAACTAGTATTTGATATTATTTCATTCACACATTCTATTCTAGATAAAACAAAAACATAAACGAATACAGTTACATAGCAATGTTGCCTAGCTTATATTTTTTCATAAACATTCTCGCCAAAATTATTTTCTTCTTCTTTTTTTAAATCAATTGTGGGGATTATTGTCAATTAACCAAATTTAGTGAGAACTAGGGCCAGATTCTTATTGATTTTTAATAATATTATAAATATTTTTGAAATGTAACATGCATCCAGCTAATAAATAAATTGTAAAATTTGACAACATTGAGGTTTACTGTAAGTTGGCTTCAATTATATTCAAACATGTCAGCTGGGTTCATCTTTTTTATTCGTCCAATGTCAAAGGAAACCAAAGTTTCAAACAAAAAAACTTCGTAATTCATTATAATGTTAGGAACGGAATTGGTATCTAGTCGGAAAACTTATTTATGTTTAAGTTTTATACGTGAAGATTAGGTGAATACAGTTTAAGTAATGAAGTAAATTTTGATTGAAAATGTATATTTTTAAAATTTTGATTCTTATAGTAGGTATGTACAATTATTTCTCACATTTTCTACACCTTTAACTAAGTAATTTGATATTGCATGTCGTATTCTTTCATCTGATTTTGTCATCATAATCATCATCTTATTGATGTCAGAGTTTTGAACTTAATATACCTTTACGTACTTGTGTATTTGAAAACGCTCACATACACACCACAATGTTTTATGTTGATGAATATGATTTAAACAAGCTAAATGCTTTTAAGATGTTGGCAAGTATTTGAATATCTTTTTTAATAACAAGTATAAGCGTTACACCAATATTGGAAGTAGTTTACTAATAATTTATTTTTAGGTAAAGGAGCGTGATTTCTTATTTACCAAAATGGCCTCTAATAAAAAAGAATTGTACATACTCTAACATATTCACCAATTCCTCAATGGTAGCTTGATCTGAACTGGGCCTGGAAGTTTGTATTGTAATGTCTTTTAAAGTCCAGTTACAAAAAAAGAATTAGTTTATTGAAGTAGCAACTAGAGAACCGCATCCATCCGGTTTTGAAGATTTTTGCAGTGATTTTATCGTTTAGGTAAAATTTTTGGAAATTTGATAAAACAATCCCCGACAACACTTTTTTTTTTAAATATTTACCTATATATAATGATTGATTTAATAGAAGTGTTTGGATGGATTCACATGAGGACCTTTAGTAGCTTTGCAGTACCTACCTTATGAAATTGCAAGATAAAGATCATTCAAGTGAACTGTGGTATTTCTGCACAATAAATATGTGATAGAAAAGATCCTCGTATTGTTCTGACCCATCTTACTTGTTTTATTCATATTTCTGAGGTAAGAAAATAATATATTGAGTAATTTTTGTTTGGTTAAATTCTTTAAAGAAACTCTACCCCAATTGTGAAGAATAAGTAACTTGTAGTTTACAACGAATTGATGAAAAATGTTGCCAATGAATTGATATTTCTCTAAATATTAACATTTTTCCAATAAATTTACTCTTTATCAAAATAATTGGTAGTTGCTCAACAATATTTGATATAAAATCATATAGTTTCTTAAGTATTTTAGGTGACTTTCCTTGAAAATCTCATACTAGTCTAAAAAAAAATAACTTTAGCAATGTCATGTTTCCATAATTATTTCCAATTATTGTCTTACCAGTTTTTAAATAAGAACTTTCAAGTCACTTACCATTTCATCACTTTAATCACTTTGTACAAATTCAACACTATATCTGCCAATGAAACTGAATGATTAATGAAGAATTTTCTTGAAAAGTCCTGCATGCATATGACATCGTGAGTGTAAATTTAGCTTAGCAAATACATTTTAATGCAACTTAATGGTTTATTGTACTCCATGTCAAAGGTATTTTAAAGTTGTTGAATATTCAAGAAACATGTTTGTTTGAATTGGGTGAGGTAATGCTGTTTCTACTGACACATACCCACACACTTATGTTTTATTTTTTTAGCTCCTCAACAACCAGTTGAAAGTATATTGTTATCAAATCATTCTAATAGAAGCAAAAACGTTGAGAGAACGAAAAGGGTACAGTATTCTTTTCAAAAAAAGTCCTAAACAACAAAATGTAGGCTTACAGCTGTCGTATGGAAGGTATCTATTTGATATTAATTATATGTATTTCTAAATGTTTTCACACATTTTTTCTTAGCTTTTCAACTCTATGTCACCCTTTACTGTTATGAGATATATAGAATAATTGTAGATAAGTATAATTTTGAATATGCCTCTTTCTGTTACTCCTTTTAATTTTGTTAGTACATGTCTTCTTTTTCCCTCGATGTATTTTTTATAGATTATCTTCTAATGCAGAAGATCAAAATTCATAATTTTCATTACTAAAGTGGAGTTTATCACTTCATTGCATCATAATCCTTTTTTTTTCGTGTTTAAAACTCATCGGATTGATTCCTTAATAACATATATAGCTGTCATAAAAACTCCCGATCTCATTTTTTACATTGCTGACTTGCTATACTATTATGACAAAAAATTTTTGTAAATTACTGACATCCAATCAAATTTTACTTTGAAAATTTCTGAATTGTTAAACAAGATATTTTCTTCCATTTTCCTGATTTCCATGTCTCTTCTTATTTCAACTTATGCAAGAAGTTATAACTTCATAACTTTCACAGTATGTAATGTATCTTAAATATTCATATTGTTCTAACAATTTATGCGTTTAAAAAAAAGTAAAGGTGATAGGAAGCTTTTGTTTTTTTATAAACATCGCTAGAGTGAAGATTTTTTAACGATATATAATTTGTTTCGATATCTTTTTGCTAACCAGAGTTCTAATTGGACCATTTCGACGAAATTCCAAGTTGCATGATTCGCGAAATTTATCAATACAAAGGTGAAAACAATGTAACGGCTTTTTGTGATGGTTACTGAGCAGATAGATTTTTTTTCATTCTCTCTCAACCATAATAGCTATGAAAGTTAAGTTGGCAACCCAAATTTTAAGTAGGTATAGATATATTTTCGAGATCAAATCTCACTTTCTTCTTTTTTGGAGGGCTAACGTTTTCATTCAGTGCTCTGACTGACACTGGATATTGACGGTATTGCGGAATTATACTGATACATCTTAACTAGACATGATTTTTTCCTTGGAGGTTTATCGTTATTTTCCTAAATAAAAATATTTTCAAGACCAAGAAAATAATTTTGATGAAAAAGTTTATGAAAATATATAAGCTAGACAATATCTGTATTCGTTTGCGATAAAATGGCTGCCTTTGTTCACTAAAAACTGAGAAAGCATTTTGAATAGATTTGTTGGAGTGAAATATTTTTGAGTGTTTAGATATTGTTCAAGTGACGTATTAGTCTTAGTTTTAATTTTTAGAAAAGCTTTTTATATTTCCCTATTCCAGTCATATGGTTAAATTAGTTACTTACAAAACTCTACAGAATAGGATACTCAAAAATTGTATATTCTTTTTCTGTTCAAGGTCAAATACCTTTAACTTGATAGTTAATCTGTAGTTTTGTCGTTTTTCAGTTTTATGGAAAAAATAGATTAGATAGTTACATATTTTTATCGTATTCCTACGTCACATCGTTGTGAAGAAGTGATTCATGAGTAAAAATGCAAATAAAATTTGAAAACTTCATTTTTTTGGCCAGCTTATATAATACCAACAAAATACTTCATCAAATTAAAAACAAACAATATTATCACCTTTGCATAAAAATGTACCAACTCAATACTCAACGAAAAGTATATCAATCAGTTGTTCTACAGTTTAGAGACTAGGTACCTAATCATTATAATTACCTAATTATAAAATAATCTTTCTGGCTTTCTGAGTGGCAAATTTATCAATACTTTCAGAAGCACTTAAAGTTTCAGGTGAGTGAAATAATTAAATTTCTAAAAATTTGGATGAAGCGGATCTTTCAGACTGATGTAAACTACAAAATCAGCAATAAGTATGCATTAACAACATTTTTCCAACAGACAATAAATACCTTTCAGATGTTAAGTCTAAACACTGCTAAGAAGTACCCGGTTTAATATCCCCAAATTTAACATAACTTTTTGCCGGAAAGCAATATTCTTTGTAAATAAGCTAATTCTTTTATCAATTACACATTCTTTTTCAAAAATATTTTTTCAGGATTTTCTTCCATTGAAAATTGTCTGCTTTAAAATGAGATCCACAAATATAAACTTCTTCTGGTAAATCTTTTTCCTGTATTTGATAATGTTGGAGATGAAGAAAAATATCATAGAAAAATGTCATAGAAAAGTTTGAAAATCACTGCATGCCCTTTAAAAATGAGACATTTGATAGATTCAAGTTTAACACGCGCTGTCAGCAAGAAGGGGAAGACTTTGATAACTTTCTTACGGCAATAAAAAAGTTAGCAAAGCCATGCAAGTTCGCAACATTGCATGATTCTCTGGTAAGAGATAGAATAGTAGCTGGTATATTAGATGCAGAGATACAAGAAAGGCTCTTCAGAGTGAAAAATTTGACTCTCAGTCAGGCAGAAAACATATGTAGATCCTCAGAAGCAAGTAAAAAGCAAGTTCATAATATAAGAGGGAATGCAACACAAGTGGATGCAGTCAAGAAGCATTATCAATCTTATAGCAGTAGCAGTGCATACGAGTGCTTCAAATGCAAGACAAAACATAGTCCCAGAAACTGTCCTGCCTTCGGGAAGAAGGTAAAAAGCTAAATCATTTCGCAGTGGGCTGCTATAACAGGCAGCAATTTAAAGGTAAGGAAAAGATTAGAAGTAAGATGAAAACGCATGAGGTTGAGAAGAGTGGGTCAGAGAATAGCAGTAACGAGGGAGAATCAGACACACCATATTTAGATTCAGTGACACTTGACCAGGTGAAGTTTAAGAATAAGAATAAAGATATTTGGACTGAGAATGTATTAATAGATAACGAGTACATTACTTTTAAGATAGATACGGGTGCGAATTGTAACTGTTTGCCCATAAAGTTTGTTAGGAAGATAGGAGCAGAGAATAAAATAGTAAAAAATAGACTATCGTTGAACACATATGGTAATAATAAAATAAAAGCTAAGGGGTATGTAATATTAGATTGTATGGTAAAAAAAAATTTCTAAAATTAAATTTATTGTTGTTGATTGTGACAGTATGCCTATCTTGGGATTAAACACCTGTTTCAAGCTTGAATTAATAAAACAAGTTAGTGAAGTTAATAATAAAAATAATTTTTTAACAAAAAATTCTGAGGTTTTTGAGGGTACTGGAAAAGTACCATATAAATATAAGATAGTACTAAAACAAAATGCAGTTCCATATTCTAGTAACTGCAGAAGGGTGCCAGAAACATTAAAACCAAAATTAAAGAAGGCACTAGATGATCTTGAAAACAGGGATATAATTTCCAAGATAGAACAACCAACAGAATGGGTCAATAATATTGTGATTATACAAAAACCAACAGGAGCATTAAGGATATGCCTAGATCCATTACATTTGAACAAATAGTAGCTTAGACAACTTAGGTAAGAATTTTGAGAGATAATTTAACATACCCAGTATCCTTAGGAGCTCTTTTTTGTTAGTTGGATCTTCAAGCACCAAAATGGCTTTTAAATAATCTGGATCTGGCCGAATTCCTTCAGCAGAAAATATTTGACCTACATAAGTGACTTCTGAAACTTTAAATTGTACTTTTGATCTGTTGAACTTTATACCAAATTTTTTGGCTCTACTAATAACTTCCTTGAGGATTTCATCATGTTCTTTCTCATCTACTGCCCCAATTATAATATCATCAAAATATATTCCTATTGGCAAATCACCAAAAATTTTCTCATTAATCCTTTGGAAAACTTCTGGACTAACATTAAGGCTAAATGGTAATCGATTGAAAACATATTTTCCAAAAGGAGTAATGAATGTATACAACTTTCTACTCTTCTTATCAAGAGGAACATGATGAAACCCTTCTTTTAAATCTAACACAGTAAAAATATTTTTATCTCTTAACTTTAAACTAAGTTCCTCAATAGTAGGGATCGGATGTTGATCTAAGCAGACATATTTGTTCAAATGTAATGGATCTAGGCATATCCTTAATGCTCCTGTTGGTTTTTGTATAATCACAATATTATTGACCCATTCTGTTGGTTGTTCTATCTTGGAAATTATATCCCTGTTTTCAAGATCATCTAGTGCCTTCTTTAATTTTGGTTTTAATGTTTCTGGCACGCTTCTGCAGTTACTAGAATATGGAACTGCATTTTGTTTTAGTACTATCTTATATTTATATGGTACTTTTCCAGTACCCTCAAAAACCTCAGAATTTTTTGTTAAAAAATTATTTTATTATTAACTTCACTAACTTGTTTTATTAATTCAAGCTTGAAACAGGTGTTTAATCCCAAGATAGGCATACTGTCACAATCAACAACAATAAATTTAATTTTAGAAAATTTTCTTTTTACCATACAATCTAATATTACATACCCCTTAGCTTTTATTTTATTATTACCATATGTGTTCAACGATAGTCTATTTTTTACTATTTTATTCTCTGCTCCTATCTTCCTAACAAACTTTATGGGCAAACAGTTACAATTCGCACCCGTATCTATCTTAAAAGTAATGTACTCGTTATCTATTAATACATTCTCAGTCCAAATATCTTTATTCTTATTCTTAAACTTCACTTGGTCAAGTGTCACTGAATCTATATATGGTGTGTCTGATTCTCCCTCGTTACTGCTATTCTCTGACCCACTCTTCTCAACCTCATGCGTTTTCTTCTTACTTCTAATCTTTTCCTTACCTTTAAATTGCTGCCTATTATAGCAGCCCACTGCGAAATGATTTGGCTTTTTACATACTGAACAGGTCTTCCCGAAGGCAGGACAGTTTCTGGGACCATGTTTTGTCTTGCATTTGAAGCACTCGTATGCACTGCTACTGCTATAAGATTGATAATGCTTCTTGACTGCATCCACTTGTGTTGCATTCCCTCTTATATTATGAACTTGCTTTTTACTTGCTTCTGAGGATCTACATATGTTTTCTGCCTGACAGAGTCAAATTTTTCACTCTGAAGAGCCTTTCTTGTACCTCTGCATCTAATATACCACCTACTATTCTATCTCTTACCAGAGAATCATGCAATGTTGCGAACTTGCATGGCTTTGCTAACTTTTTTATTGCCGTAAGAAAGTTATCAAAGTCTTCCCCTTCTTGCTGACAGCGCGTGTTAAACTTGAATCTATCAAATGTCTCATTTTTAAAGGGCATGCAGTGATTTTCAAACTTTTCTATGACCTTATCATATTTTTCTTCATCTCCAACATTATCAAATTTAAAGGTTTGAAATACCTCTTGAGCATCTTCACCAGCAGTATTCAAAAATATAGCGATCTTCATTTCATCATCTTTACTGTCATAGCCAGATGCTTTCATGTATATTTTGAAACTATTTATGAATTTTGTAAAGTTTTGACTTGTATTTTGATCAAACACTAAAGCTTTTGGTGGTTTAAATGTTGACATTTTCTTTTTATAATATTAAATTACTGCTCTACGTGAAATCTTCGCGTTTCTACTCGGTCTCGGCAAGCTTCTATCAGTGTGTGGCAGAGTTTATTAACCTCTAGCTACTGTTATTCATTTGTGTCTTATTTCAGTATAGTCTTATTTCCACCTTTTATCTTCTTGGCGTGATTTCACCTGACACCATGTTACATGTTTTATAACTTTTTAAATTATAGTCAGAAATTATTGAATACTATTTTATTAAGGAATTATATATGTTTTACAATATCTCTGATAAGCGCAGGAGTACCACTGACGTTTCTACTTGACGTCCGTTCTGCTGCCACCTAGTGGTCATGTGTAGTTGATATAGGAGACCATACACTAGCCATCTAATGCTATCTTATGTAACAATTATAATGTGAAGAGCCATGATGAGGAAAATGATGTTGACAAGAAGTAAAAATGCTTATCGTTTGAAACGTAAATGAGCATGATTTCTTTCTGGACTTGAATGGTACAATCATACATAATTTCGAATTGTATAAGTATGAAAAAGAATTGGAAAATGGAGCCTTAGATACCTTCAATTATGATCTCAAATCTGAATATACAGTGAAACTCGGTTAAGTGGGACCTGGATAACCTCCATAACTGGAACTCATGCTGAGGTCCTAACACTTTGGCACTGAATTACCTCTGTTAGTGGGACGAGGTAAGCCTCTATATCTGGGATTTGTTCTTTCGATTTATCATCATAGTTACCTCTATAACTGAGATAGCGAGAAAATTTTATATGCATAAACCTCTGTAACTGAGATAACATTGTTTGTTTACTCATTCTTATTCTACCCACAAATTCCACACATAATTTCAAGTACATAAGTACAAATTTTGAGCTTCAATTACCTTCAGTTTTAGTTTCGCTTTACTATCATACAGATGTTTATTTGAAAAATGCTAAAACGAAAGCTACAATCGTTATCATTACGTGAAAAACTGAAGTTAATATCCGTTTATGAAAGTGGGAAGACACGCGAAGAAGTTTGTGCCGAATTTAATGTGCCAAAATCTACTCTTTGTAGAATAGTTCAGAGTAAACATAAAATTGAATCACAATGTTCTGAAGGACAAGGAAACTAAAACGTGTACGTTTATGAGAATATCCTGAACTTGAACAGTGTTTGCTAACATGGGTCAAGCAACAAATGTAGCCAATGGATTGAAGACCTACCACTTCTTTTACGCAATTATTCTGCTGATGATATTTTGAACGCAGACGAAACGGGTTTATTTTACAAGTGTCTAACCGATAAAACTTTTACCTTAAAAGGTGAGTCTTGTCATGGCGGAAAACTCAGTAAAGAGCGCATTACAATACTTCTAGTTGCTAACATGTCAGGAACTGAAAAGTTGCCTATCCTATTAATCGGAAAATCCAAATCTCCGCGATGTTTCAAAGGTGTTAAAACTCATTTACACACATAACACGTTCTTTTATTTTATTTAATAATTTAACCTGTATAACTGAAAGAACCTGTATTCTCACCTCTATTAATGGAACCCTATGTAAATGAGACAGATATTTATTTATACCTGTATATCTGAGACACTGAGTAAGTGGAATACCTCTATAAGTGAAACGACAGTGCAGGCCCCTTGATGTCTCACTTAACCAAGTTTCACTGTATATAATTATGGAATAAACGGTTGATTGGATTGCATAGTGACAAATTGAGAAGTGTCAATACGCATTAAGAAAACGAATGACAATATTAATACTGACAATTCCAGATCAGATAATACTTCGAATGGCTAATAAAGATGATGATAGTGAACAAAAGGGGAAAAGTGATGATTATTTCATAAAATACGTGAGAACAATTTGTGTGCTGCATTTACTACTACTACCACGCACACTCACTATTACACTGTATGACGCCTGTTTCGATATTCTCTAGTTTCTATGTGTTTTGTACAAAACAAAAGATATTACCGCGTATAATTTGATTTCAAATGGTTAGTTAATTGAATTAGTAACTCACTAAAGGCATTGAAAAAAATATGGAATTTGATCCATTTGGTCGAAAGATACAAAAAACTACAGGAAGAGGTGATTCAACTGTTTTTGGTATTTGTAATAACTGCAAATCATCAATGGATTATTTCTTGTAGGAAATACTAGCTATAATAATTCAGACTGATTTAGAACAATTTTCAAATTCAGTGGTAAGTTCAGTAATTACTCATTTTGTACTGGATATTGTGAACAATTTAAAATTTTTGTATCTCTTAGATAAACCCCAACAAATTGGTATTGTGTGTTACATAACCCTAAAGTGATGAAAACGTTATTTTGGAGTAGGTAACCTCAAATATTTGAGAATCCCAAAGTGGGGGGGTTATTGTCTTCCCCGATTTGAACTATACGACGATGTATTTATAAGTTGGTAGCCTAGACCAGTTCCATGCATAAACAAAATATTGCGTTACCATAGCATACCGAACAATAACTTATTAAAAGTGTCAGTGTTAAGTTTTACGTCAAAAACGTAAACCAGAGTTACGCAATAAATTGAAAGAAAAAATATGTCCACCGAAAATGTGAAAATCGAAAAATTGGAGTATCGAGCCATCATCAAGTACCTGTATTTAGAAGCGTTAAGAGGTGAGCAGATTTACGAGGTAAATTTTCCATTGAAGATGATGACCGATCGGGAAGGCCAGCCCTGTGTCAGTCCTCGAAAATATCGATACAGTTTATGACAACAAAGCAACAATGGATGGAATGGCGACACTCTGGTTTTCCCAGACCTAAGGAGTTTCGTGTTCAAAATTGTGCTAGAAAAGTTCTTGCTCCAGTTTTTTGGGATTGCCATGGAGTAATCATGATTGATTTTTTTAATAAGGGTAGAACAATAACTGGAGATTACTATCCGACATTACTGATCACTCAACTGAAAAAAAGTTCAATAGGTCGTAAATTTTCTCCCAACGATGAGGTAATAAAAGGTGTGGAGGTCTTGTTGCGTAATAAAATATTTTGTCATTGAAATTTTGTTTGGTTTTATAGTAGGCTAAGAATTTTTCAATACATCCTCGTATCACCACAGAACTGCATAACGCAATAAATAACTAAATGATTTTCTTGGTTGTCTAGGGTTCTTTTCTGCTTAAAACGCCGGTTAGAAAGAAAACACTGTTATTACAGAATTTGCGCCTCGCCGTAGGATGGAGTAGAGCAATCATCTCGATCCTACATTGGGCCATTCTGCTCAGAATCCGCCTCGGAATCGTCTCTTTCATAGCTGACCCATGGATTTATATATTCAGCGCATGTTGTCGTTCGATTCGTGATCTCCGATTTTAACAACGTCATATCTATCATTTTCTTTAACCTTAACAATTTCGTGTGGATCTAAAAATTTTCTCTTTAATTTTGGATCAGATGTATATACTTCAAAGGGTGTGGTAGTTATACTTCGCTGATAGGTCGATTTAGAGGCAGTCTGTACTTTGTCAACGTATTTGTACCACTTTCCTGGCTCTTCAAAACTGTGATTTGTTAAGATTGGTATAAGGGTCCTATTTGCCCTTTCCGCTTGTCCATTACCTCGTGGGACTCCACAAGTTGTTGACGCATGTTTAATATTTTCTTCTCGGCAATATAATTCGAATTCTTCAGAACGGAACGCGGATCCTCTGTCAGATATTATCATTGACGGGTTTCCAAATATTTTACGCTCACAACATATCACTTCTTTCGTCGTCGTTGATTTTGTTGATTTTAGGATGAAGCATTCCTTCTTTCTTTCGTACAGGACGAAGTAATATATTTTACGCTATTTTTCAAGACAACATGGTCGACGTAATACGTCTCTAGCGGACCTTCTAGTTTTTGTATAGGATGAAGCATTCATTCTTTCTTTCCTTCCTTTTTATTCCATAATATACAAGGTATACAGTTATTTTTAATCGTTTCTATTTTGTCTTTTAGTCTTGGTATGTAAAATTCCTTGTTTACTACTCCTTGTGTTTTTTTCTTTCAAAAATTTCCTATCTCGTGGACTTTTATTATTATTTTTTAAATCTGCATGTTCTTTGGAATGACAAGTAATTTTAATCCATTATCGTATTTATACAATATATCATGCTCTAAATAAAAATCTTCATACTCTTCGGTAGTCAAAATCATTTTTATCGCCATCTGCCTACATCGTCTATACTCAATTTCATACTGAAATTCTTCTAGCATCAGGGCCCATCGTGCAACTCCTGTTGTAAGGTCCCTTTTCTCCATGGTTTTTATGAATGCATTACAGTCTGTAACTATTTTAAATTTCGTTCCTAGCAAGTAGATTCGGAATTTCTTCACACTTTTAATAATGGCGAGTATTTCGAGCTCATAGCTTGTATACTTCATCTCTGCAGGGGTCGTCTTTCTACTCATGTAGTATATCCGGTGAAGCTTCGAATCGTCACTAGATCGCTGCTAAAAGAATGCTCAATAACTATGTATATTTGCATAGGTGTGTAGTTATGATTGGGACTTGTTTGTCACTTACTATGTATCCTAAAAATTTTACCTCGGTTTTCAACAGTTGGCACTTTTTCTTTTTCATTTCTAGTCCATATTCTGCAGCTGTCTCTATCCCCTCTTCTTCGTTCGCACTCAAGATGATAACATGTAGTATATAACGTACATTCCTGCAGTCAACTCCCTGAAGACATGAGCGATGAATCGTTGGAAAACTGCTTGACTACTACTTCCAAATGGACATTTCATAAACTCGTACTGACCAATCGGCGTTACAAAAGAAGTATATTTTGTGCTCTTGCTTCAACAGGTACATGAAAAAATCCATTTTTCAAATCAAGGGTGCTGAATATCCTTGCTCTCTGTAAGCTGTCTAGGACATCTTCAATAAGGGGAAGTGGAAATCTATCGCGTATTATATTTTTGTTTAATTTTCGATAATCGCAACAAATTCTGGTTCGGCCATCTCCTCGGTTCGCCGTCATAAGAAAAACAAATGTAAAACTTTTATAACTTTGAGTTTTGCCTGCGTAATGTTGTGACCAATTCTATCTACAGAACTTAACGTTGTCATGATTAAATTAAAAGATTTATTCTATGCAAAATATATACATTTTGAAAAAAAAATAGAAGAAAATAACTCTTTGTCTTTCGTTTATTAAAACTTAATCCTCTACCTTTCTACTCAGAAGACAAATATGCTATATAAAAAAATATGTCGTTTTTACAGCAAAAGAAAAAACAAAATTATCATCTGGACTTGGAATAATAAAAGGAATATGAACAGTGTAGTCTTCTTTAAATTAGCAGGTTTGTCGTAACACTTTATTTTACAATGTTCTGCTATTGCGTACAGCTCTAATGATCAATTTAACAACGGAAAGTATATTAGAAGAAGAGCAATCACAAATTGAATGTAGTGGAAAAGCCAGTCCTTCATCAAGTGGTTTTGAGGATAAATTTGCGAATGAAGAGGTAAGATGAAAATACCAATTTTAAATATAGTAATTTTTAAATTTGTCTGTAGGAAAATGTTGCATCTGGTGATCTGATAGAAAAAACCAATCGCAACCAAGCAGAATATAAGGATACAGAAAAAAATTAAAAAGTAGCAGAATAAATAATAAATGAAATTAGTGATTCTAGAACTACTTAGAATATTGACAATACTCCATCTATTAGTATAGCAATCAATAATATGAGTAGTTCAATTGATTCTCTGCTAAATTGGACATTGATCGCTGATTCCTCACAATTGTAACCAGATTTTGTGAAATTAGGATAAAACAATTGGATTATTTATGGAAACTCTAGTTCGAAATACACTTTGATTAGATAATGTTCGCCAAAAGCTCCGGGATTAGAATGTTCTATGACTTTGTTCAATAACCGTCGATCAGATCCGGGTATTTAAATTTCCATAGATAGTGAATATTCATATCATTATATTTGTAATTTGGATTGTAAATAAAGTGAATTCGACTTATATTTTGGATTGATTGATGTCTTATACCTAGTTATTTTCAAACTAAAACTATTTAGATAATGTTTCTGTTTGCCATTGAATACGAGAATTATTCAGAAAATGGGAAAGTTATGAAATTAAGAAAAGTTACTTCACACACTGACGCTAAATATCCATAGGCTTCTTCAAGATTTTTGCCAACAAAAACCGTTTCGCAGATTGTACCTCAATTAAGCTTATTCCAATTATTAAATGATGGTTTCATGTTGTGTCCAAAACGTATCATATAGAACATGAAATTATAGATGCAACTGGGAGTTGTTTCGTCCAAGGAAATTTTATAGTAAATCTAGCTTCAGAATTCGCGCTGAAGTAAATCGAATCGAAAAAAGTCTAGAGTTTTTCACAATAATGGCAGATGAAAATGAGTGGAATAATTAAGAAAGTCCAAACCGGAATTTCCAAGATGTAACTTCTTGCAGTATACAGCAACTTTCCATATCTCCGATTGAATTGAGCCAGGTAAATATAGTTTTCAAAGACACTGTGTAAAACAAGGTGTATAGAAATGCTCGAAGCAGTGTTGACCTTAATGAAACAACTTCCTGCATTCCCCGCTCTTCTAGAAGCTCTTGATAGTTCAACGGAAGGTAGAGGAAGTAATGAATGTGCTTTCCTGCACTCTATTCTGTCGTAAGAGTTCTCATTCGGTGTCTTAGTTCTGTCTGAGAAACTTGGAATAACTTTACCTTCAATTCCAAGCAGAGTACATAGATATGCACATAGCTTCTTAACTCAGATACAAAGAATTCAGGAAAAACGAGTCAACAGTTGTTCATACTTTTATCCGTTACATCCACAACTTTTCTTGAAATAGGTGTTCAGTAGAAATTGAAAATCAAGTACTCGTCTGCTCCCGATTTTTCCAGGTTGGTTCTCACATTTTCCCAGTCAAAATTTGGTCAATTTACTATCACTCTTCTATTATGATGAATATTAATTTTAGAAAATTCAAGAATCAAATTTTTTTAGTTTAAGTAATTCTTCGCTCACTGCTGTTTTTCTTTTCTATACTTTTTACGATACACAACAATATTCTAAAAAAATGTTGAGAATCTTTGATTTATGCATCGAAATTACGCGAAAAAAAAATGCTATTTTCAAGTTGTTTTATTGGAATTTATTGAAATTGATAGACTTGAGACATAAGAAAAATTATCGGCTTGATAGTTGAATAATAAATTAAGTCATATTTTTGAAATTTTTGTGCCAAATGGAATTGGGCATCAAATTGACGGAAAGGGGCATAAAAATGATTGAAATTTATTTAAATTTAAAAAATAGGATTTTTTCAACAAACTTTATTGAGAAAATTAACAAATTTTTACAAAAATTAGAACGGAAATTTGAATTCCGATAGAAAATTTTTTTAAAAATCACGACACCGCCACTCAAAAGTATTTTTCTGCTATTCTCCTTATACTTCGTCCTCCTTCTCTTCTTCTACTTCTTGCTTCTCCTCTTCTTCTTCGTAGTCTTCGTTTGATTGGATTGCACAGTGACAAATTGACAAGTGTAAAAGAAGCATTAAGAAAACGAATGGTAATACCAATACTGACAACTCCACATCAGATAATACTTCGAATGGCTAATCAAGATGCTAATAGAAAACAAAATGGGGAAGTGAATCGAATAATAGAGCTAAATATTTAAATACAATAAATATATGTAAAAACTTATTGTATAAAGTACAAATCAGCTAAGAAAAGGCCAGACGCGTCATAACTGACAAAGTCCGCAATAATTTCCTTCTCTCTTAGGCCCATTCCATTTATGTGACACTGGCGTTTTTTTACGATTGTTCGGTATTTTTCATATAGAAATGCAAGTGCTAAATAGACGCAACGCTGCACGAATGCCGCATGGTCCAAATCAGAATTCGAAGGTAAGTCGTCGCGTAACCATGGATCTATGGAGTGTAGAGAAGGAGGAACATCTCTGGGTTAAAAAATGTGAGCTGATTTTTGATGGGAAAATAGGTGGCGCTGATTATAGAGGGTATTCGCTTGAATTTTACGCGCTGATTTGAAAATAACTGTATAGTAATGCTTTAAATAATGCACCGTGATAATGAAATTAGTAGTATTAAAATAATGAAACGATTAACAAAACAGAATCTTGTTAAATTAACTTTATTATTTAGCTATTTATTTGGTTTAGATAATACATATATTCAAAAATGAAAAAAAAAGTAGAATCATGTAACAATAATGAAATAGTATAAAAAATACATTTTGGTTGATTAAAATAAAATATTGAATTTTATCCGTAACTAATATAATAATTATAGCGATATAATTAGATCAATAAAAATAATAGAATAATAAAAAAATATTTCGGTTCATAAAAATAAAATATTGAACTTCATTAGCAACTAATATAATAGTTATAGTCATATAAAAATATCAATTTTGAATGAATTTTGCTTTCTAAGAGATTCAAACATGACTTACCTTCGGTATTCCAAAGAGACTTGCTTGTTTTATATTTTGAGATGAACGAATACCACAATCTTTTAAAGAACCACTTATACATCCAGAAATACAACAAGTTTTCACCATGATTTTCACCGTCCATAAGAGATGTTACTCCTTCTCTACACTCCATACATGGATCTATTACCATCCCGAGCCTCTCTTCGATATTGCCAAGCCTTTACTTAGGAAGGAAAGTACGGTAATATTATAAATAATTTGCGCTTATGGTCAGATGCATAACCGAACGAACATCGGACATTCAGCATTTAGTATTATTCGTTGTTCAGTAGATAGTGTGATTTATTGTGTTCGGTGTTATTTTTTAGTCTGTGCCATAGTTTATTCTACAGATAGCGCTGTTTTTGAACATTAGGGACAAAATCGTTTTAATAATGTCCGCAAAAAAAGTTGGAAAGCAAGGTCTTGGTTGGATATCTTGATTGAAAATGTTTTAAAGTGGACTGTATACAATGTGAGAAGCACAATAAAACGATTTGTTTCGATTTTCACTTTATTGTACAAATGCTTTGTGTGCCTGAACAAAAAACGCTGTTGGCCTCGTGGCTCCTTAATGATTGATGTCTGTCTTCTTCTGCGCAAGCCCGGTTACTGTAGGTAGGCGCATGTGCCAAGTTCAGTAGCGCACTCAACATAATTTAAATATATACATTAAATGGTTAAACATACCGGCCTCCTTGAAAGGCTCGACTTTCAAACGACAAATAATATAAAAAATTATGAAATTTATATGTGTTTTCAAATAACTTAAAAGTAAAATGTCAAAATAAATGTCAATCACTAAGAAACACTTTTTAAACGTCTATGGGTAGGACGCAAATTTCTGACACCGCCCTCTTCAGGATTCCATTCTTCGCACGGAGGGTAACTACTCTAGTGATGCCATCGCTGCCTGGATGCAGCTTAACAATGCGAGCTAAAGCCCAATACAATAGCGGCGAATTCTTATCCTTCAATAAGGCGAGAGCTCCTATATTGAGAAGTTCTTTACTTGCAGTTTTCCACTTTACACGTTGCTGCAAAGTTGAGACGTATTCGGAAGACCAACGTCGCCAATAATGATGATACATTTGCTGCAGTGCATGATACGTTGATAGCCTGTTAACTGGTATTTGCTGAACGTTTGATTGAGGTATGGCCTTCAACACGTCGCCAATTAAAAAGTGACTGGGAGTTAAAGGACAAAGGTCGTTGGGATCATCGGTTAATGGGATGAGAGGTCTAGAATTAAGAGTGGCCTCCACCTGAATGCATAGGGTGGTAAAATCTTCCAAAGACAAGCAGTTTAGACCTATCACTCTTTTTAGATGATATTTGGCCGATTTCACAGCCGATTCCCACAAACCACCCATATGCGGGATGTTCGCAGGGTTAAAATGCCACCGAATTCCTTGTGTGTCACAAAATGTAGAAAATGAATTGTATTGTTCTAATGTTTTTAGGAACGATCGCAAATCGATTGTTTGCTCCAACGAAACATCCCCCATTGTCAGAATATATATCACTGCATAGACCGCGCCGTGAAACAAATCTTTTGAGGACGTTTAGAAACGAATTTGCAGTTAAATCAGTTGCTACCTCTAAATGCACAGCCTTGGTAGTCATGCAAATAAAAATACACAAATATGCCTTTATAAATTTTCTATTTCTGTGCTTAACTTCCTTGACCGAAAATGGCCCCGCGTAATCGATGCCACTGCTTAAAAACGGTCTAGCTTGTGCGAAGCGTACGCTAGGTAAGTTTCCCATTTTTTCATTGTAAGAGCGAGGCTTTACTCGAAAGCAAGTTATACATTGATGTAAAATCTTTTTGACAATTCGTTTACCCCGCAATGGCCAAAAGTTGTTTCTGAAAGAGGCCAAAGTTGCTTGAGCACCAGCGTGTAATAATAATGTATGCTCTCTTTCGATTAGAAGGCGCGTGACGTGACCATTATGAGGTATGACGTAAGGGAATTTTTTGTCAAATGAAAAGTTTGAATTGACAATTCTCCCCCCTACCCGCAATAAATGATCGCTATCTAAAAATGGGTTTAAAGTTAACAATTTTGAATGAGCGTTTAGCGGTTTATTTTTAATTAAACATTTTATTTCTTCCGCAAAATGCACTGATTGCGTTGCCCTTATAATACTTTGTTTTGCCAGTTTTAATTCGTGCACTGTGAGTTTTGTACCGTATATTCTATCATGTTTTGCACGTAATGTGTTACCTTTAAATCGTAAAATCCACGCTATGACTCTGTTTAATTTGTCGAAATTAGAATATCTCTCGAATATCGTACTATCAGCTATAATTACATTTTGTGTTAACGCGGAATTTTTTACCTCTGGTAATTCATTGAGTGGTAAAAAATTATTATTCGTGACCGGTTGATTAGGATTGCTTAGAAAGAATGGCCCGTTCCACCACATGTCGCATTCGAGCAGCTGACTGGGTAGTGATCCTCTCGAGATGATGTCAGCCGCGTTATGTTCGGATTTTACATGTTGCCAATTTTCGATTTTGGATTTTCCTTGTATGTCCGCTACGCGGTTTGCTACAAATGTTTTTAAAAGTGCGGGTTCCGTATTTAACCACGATAAAACGATGGTTGAATCAGTATAATAAAAAATGTTAGATATACGACAAGTAAAAGCCTCCATGAGCTTAGCTGTCAGATTCGTTGCTAATAAAGCTGCGTTTAGCTCCAAGCGTGGCAACGTGACAACCTTTAAAGGTGCTACTCTTGATTTAGCACAAATTAAACGTACAGAGCATTGTCCGGAGTTATCTACAGTTCGTAGGTATGAACACGCACCATACGCGATAGTAGATGCATCGCTGAAAGTGTGAATTTCAATAATATTGGCTTTGGGAACTGTTATTTGTCAAGGAATTTTAATTGTAGCCAAAATAGGTAATTCCTTTTGTAAATAAATAAACTCTGAAATTATTGGTGAAGGAGCAATTTGATCCCAATCTACTTTGTGCTGCCAAAGTTTTTGCATGATAACTTTGGCTTTAACAATTACTGGACCGACCAAGCCCAATGGATCGAATAACTGAGCAATTACGGAGAGTATTTCGCGTTTTGTGAAATTTTTATTTTCAATTTGTATTGAATCTGAAATGTAGCGTGTCTGATTGAGAGTTCCAGACAAGCCCTAAAGTTTTTGATTGGTCATCGGTTGATAGATAATGATCTGGTAGATCTGAAATGTTGTTAATATCGTTGAAAATGTTTGGTTTGTTAGTTTTCCACTTCCGAAGAGGAAAGGATCCACTTTCTAAAATGTTGGTGATGTTTTGCCTCAAAATTTGTGCATTTTCAATGGTGTCAAGTTATTACTTGTGATGCTACTGGGTACTTTTTACTGTTTTCTAAAGCGAGTTGGTGCAAGCATCGTATAGCAATGAGTGAAGCTGGAGCTGTGCCGTATGTTACGGTGTTTAATGTATAGACTTCTAGAGGCAGGTTTGGATCCGAACGCCACATAATTCGCTGTAAATCACGTTGCTCTTCTACAATTTCCACCTGCCGGTACATCTTCTCTATGTCCGCTACCATTGCTACATTGTGTTGTCTAAAACGAATGATGATAGCAAAAAGATCTTCCTGTATTGTAGGACCCACCATTAGCGTATCATTCAACGAAATACCGTTTCCTGTTTTGGCGGATGCATCGAACACCACTCGTAGTTTAGTGGTTGCACTATCCTTCACGACACCATGATGTGGTAGGTAAAAAACTCCCTTTCCATCCACTTCCGTTGCCCACGTCGGCACCTTGGTCATGTGCCCGAGTTTTTCATATTCCCTCATGAACTCCGAATATTGTTGACGTATGACTGTATCATTGATCAGTTTACTTTCTAATTTGTGAAACCTTTTAATCGCATTCATCTTCGAATTCCCCAAATCGCGTACACCTTCGCGAACTGGCAACGTCGCACGAAATCTGCCAGTTTCGGTCCGCTGAATTGTTTTTAGGAAATGTTCTTCGCATTGTTTTTCTTCAATCGTCCGTTTGGTTTTGTTATCGTCTTGGTATTCCTCGATTTTCCAAAATTTCTCAATTGCGTTTTCAAGCGTAGTTGTGATTAAATTACATGATATGGTATTACTACTGTTATTTTGAATTGAATAATTTTGATATATGGGTCCCGATATGACCCATCCAAATAATGTTTTCTGAAGTATCGGTTTACCGTCGCCGAGCTTAAATTGCCCATCCGCTAAAATATCCCAAAAGACACCTGCGCCTAAGAGAATATCCAGTTTGGCGGATTTATCGAATTCAGGATCCGCAAGAGTAATGTGTTTCGTTTCGGTATATTTAAATGTTGACAATCGATTTTGAAGTTTGGAATATTACCCGCTATTTGGTTTATAACTAAAAATGTAGCATTTTGTTGAAAAGAATTGTTTTCTCTTGAAATTATATCAATATTTAATTGCTCTGTGATATTAGTAGTAACCTGATTAACACCGATCACTGGTAAGTTTATTTTGGTAGTACCGATATTTAATTTTCGCGCAAGGTCAGAGGTTATTAGATTTGATTGAGACCCGAGTCTAACAATGCACGTGCTTTGATTAAATTGCCTGATTTGTCTTTGAGGAATACAGCCGCTGTGCTAAGACCCAGCTAGCAAGGGCACGTCATAATGACGTCAACATTTGGTGATCACTGGTCGAAAACACTGAGACCACCAAAAATCGACGTGATAATAACGTCAAATAATTGACGTGTATAACACGCCATCTTGTCACGTCATAATGACGAGACTATCTAGTGATAACTCATCTGAAAAAATCAGATATATTTCATTTGTTTTATTTTGTGACTAATGTAATTATTTTGTGAGGCTATTTTCGATAATAAACAACCATGACACTGAAAATTCCAGCATTTTTTTATTTATTAAGTCCAAAAAAAATTGAGATCTTTTTATATAGTATTTAAACAAAACCTATAATATTATCTAATATCTATAAATAATTTTTTTTAAGAAACTTCCTATAAAAATTTATAATTGGCGGGATCTACTAAGGTAACGCGTATGCGCTTGCGCCGCTAGCCAACATGATGATGACAACCCGCCATCCACAACGAACGACCATTTTATATTAATCATAAACCGGCTTGGTTATTATGATTATATATTTTATTTAATAATAGTTAGATGATCTGCGGTGCTGCTATTAGTGTTTTTAGTTTTTCTGTTGTTCCATTGTGGTAAGTATAATAATTATTATAGTTATTTATATTTTTTGATTTGAATATATCTGGTTAAAGGTTATGGCATGTATGGTCGAAAATAATAATTCAATTTCTCAATTCTTAATTTTATTCAGTTATAATTTTCATGTTTCAAGCGAAACATTTATGATTGGGAAATAGCCAATTGGAGGTATTGATTGAATAAATTGCCTCCAAAATTTTAGCGCTCAAATAGATGAAGAAACTCAATAAACCATATGTCTTAACTTCATACATTGACTTAAATGGCTATATTTGTAGTGCTATGATTTACCTTGTTTGTCTCAAATAGAAGTAGATTTTATGCATTTTTATTAACTTGGTATTTAGCAGTGGTATGAGTTTTGACCTTTATTTTGTAGTTTTATAGTAACAATGGCATTTGTGGGTGTAGAATTTTCCGAAAATGGTTTAATAGGTTTGGTTCATTCTTCCTGGTTCACCCCTTTGAAGCAGAATGTTTTGTGGCCACCATACAGAACGAGTGCTGCTTTCAATAGGGCTCTCACACTATGTGAAGAACCAAATGAACATAATTGGAAGTTGTCTGGAGTAAAAAGAATATTTTTTGAATGTGGTGCGTGATTTAGTTTTGTTTCATTAAGTTTATATTTTCAAAAGAATTTTAAAGAGTTGTGGTGTGGTTCTGGGTATTTGTTATACATATTTGTTTTTTATTTTTCAGATGATCTCAACAAGGCACAAAAAAAACTGAAGAAATGCGAATATAATTCGGACAACCTTACTTCAGATTGTGAGTAGAAGGATTTTGAGTGACAGTGAAAGTGAAGGAGAAACAGTATCAAATCTGATAAGGCCTCCATCTTTCCAAAAATATATTTCTGTGAGTGGCTCTGGTAAGTACACTTTTCTATAAATATGTTTCTATTTAAAATAGCTTTAATCGAAATAATGTCTAACTTATTTTTTTATTTACAAATAATTTTTTAAGAGGATGAAATATTTTTATAGATATTAATAGGTATGAGATCAAACTGGGCTCTACGCAGTTAGCGTAGATACTAAGCGTACAATCTGACACTGAAAATAAATAATAAAAAATTAGAATTCTTCTTTTATTTTAGGTAAGTCAGCTTCTAGGCCGATTGTGAAACCAAATTCACAAATATCTGTTAAAAATAATACTTTTCTGGTTTGTGTTTAATAATATAGGTATTAGTTTTTTTACTTTCTGGCCTACTGTTAAGATATATGAAAATAAAAAAAAAAAAAAAGAAGAAGTCAGTTAGTGAGAATCATAGAGAATTATCGAGAATTATTCATCATTAAGGTTAAGATGATATATTAACAAGATTTGTATTGTACATGGAGTTGATAAATAAAAAGTGTATAAGAAGAAAGAGTATAAGTTAATTATTTAAAAAACAACAGGTTATGGGCCCAGGTGATTCTGTGGATAATTAAAATATAAAGAAAATGGCTAATTCACAAATAAAAAATATTTATAACATAGAACTATTGAATGGTGAAAATTATTACTCATGGAAATTTAGAGTGAGAATATTACTAGAAGAAAAAGATGTGGCAGAATGGTTAGAAAAAGAATTTGTGGAATCAGATTATACAGTGGAAAAAGACAAAAAGGAAGCTATGAAAAAAGATAAGTTATGTAAGTCATTGATAATACAATGTTTGGATGATAAGCAATTAGAATTTGTAACGGAGAAAAATACAGCCTATGGTATGTGGCAAGCTTTAGGAGATATTTATGAAAAAAAAGGATTACCCGGGCAAATGATGCTAAGAAGAATGTTAATGTCATTAAAATTAAAAGAGAATGAAGATTTGGAAGGTTATTTGACAGAATTTGATGATTTTGTTAGGAAGATAAGAGCTACAGGAGCTGTTATGAGTGATGAGGACATTGTATATATGTTAATGATGGGGATGCCTCCAAGTTTTGAAACAGTTATAACAATATTAGAGAATATGGATCCTAAAGTGTTAACAATAGATTTCGTCAAAAGAAAATTTAGAAGTGAAGTAGAAAGAAGAAAAGCATTAAAATCTGAACAATCAACTTATGAACAAAAATCAGCAGTATTTAATACTACAAATACTAGAAAAATAGTGTGTTTCCGGTGTCATAAGGAAGGACATATGCAAAAAGACTGTAAAGAAAGTGTACCAGGGCAATCAAATTCAAGAGTTGTGCAAGGTGGTTTTACAAGAGGTAGTTTCAGAGGAAATTATAGAGGTGGTTATAGTAGAGGAGGTTTTCGAGGATATGCAACTCCAAGTAGAGGTTTCACTCGAGGTAGAAGTTATCATACAAACTACAGAAATCAGGGAAATCATGTAGAGGTGAACAAGAAACAAAGTTCCGAAGATCAGGAAGAGCAAGATGGAATATGTTTTTTGATGGATGGTAATGAAAGTGAGATTGTAAGTAACGATAATATCTCATTCTATATAGATTCAGGCTGTACAGATCATTTAGTAAATAATAACAAATATTTTTATGAATATTTAGAATTAAAAACACCAATTAACATAGCAGTAGCAAAGAATAATGAATATTTGAGGGCAATAGGTATTGGAAATATTAAAGTTTTGAGTAAAATAAATGGAAAGATCATTGAATGCATAATAAAAAATGTTTTTTACGTTCCAAATTTAAGGAAGAATTTATTATCAGTAAAAAGATTAGAAATGTCTAATGTATCTGTAGTTTTTGAGGGTGGTCAGGTTAGTTTATATAATGAAAATAAATTGATAGGAGTAGGATTTAGAAACAGGCTTTATGAGATTATTTTTGAGTATAAGATAGAAAATCGATGTTTTATGATTGAAAATGATGACAATGAATCAATGATGTGGCATAAAAGATTAGGGCATATGTGTAATGCAAATTTAAAGTTATTAGTTGATAAAAGAATGGTAAAAGGTTTGGAAAATGTAAATGTAAATAAAATTGATTTTTGTGAAGCCTGTGTAAAAGGTAAAATGACAAAACTTAGATTTGAAACAAGATCACATGCAAAAAGATTATTAGAGATTGTTCATACTGATGTTGTTGGACCAATAACGCCACTAAGTCACGATGGGGGTAAATATTTTGTTACATTTGTGGATGATTTTTCTAATTTTTGTACAGTGTATATCATAAAAGGTAAAGATGAGGTGTTTAAGTGTATTGAAGAATATGTAAATATGGTACAATCAAAATTTAACATAAAATTGGCAGTGCTAAGATGTGACAATGGAGGGGAGTATATTTCCAAAGATATAAAAGATTTATGTAAATCAAATGGAACTGTTTTAGATTATACAATACCATATACGCCACAGCAGAATGGTAAGGCTGAGAGGTTTAATAGAAGTTTGTTGGAAAAGGCAAGAACAATGATAGAAGAAGCCAACCTGCCAAAAACATTTTGGAATGAGAGCATTAGAGTAGCTGCTTATATTTTAAATCGTAGCCCTAGCAAACATTTAGAAAATGTTACACCAGCAGAATTGTGGTATGGTAAAAAACCTGATATAAAAAATATTAAGATATTTGGATGTACAGCATATGCTCATATACAAAAACAATTTAGAGAAAAGTTTGATCCAGTTTCTGAAAAAATGATTTTTATAGGATATACAAATACAGGTTACAGATTGTGGAGTATAAAAGGAAAAAAGGTGATAGTAGCACGAGATGTTATATTTAATGAAACTGATTTTATTTATAAAATAAAAAAAGCAAGTATTGAAATAAATAATAGAGAACAAAACAGTTTAGAAGAAGAACAAATAGATAAAGAAGAAGAAAACGTTGAAATAGAATCCGAAGAAGATGAGAGTAATGATGAAGCTCATAAAAGAAAAAATTTTGAAAGAATAAAAAGGAAAGTCAAAATTCCAGAAAAATATAATGATTATGAATTATATATGGCATTTGATGCAGTATCATTTGTAGAAAAAGTACCAGAGACAGTGGAGGAAATAGATAATAGAAGTGACAAAAATATGTGGATACAGGCTATGAAAAGGGAAATTGATTCAATTGAGAAAAATGAGACATGGAATGAAGTAGAGAAACCGGAAAAAGCAGAAATTTTGACAGCTAAATGGGTATTTGCTAAGAAACCATTAGAAACAATAATGGAAGACAGATACAAAGCGAGATTAGTTGTACGAGGATGTGGACAGAGAAATACTTATGATTATGATGATATATATTCACCTGTGGCAAAAATGACAACAATAAGGACTCTTCTAACAGTGAGCAATCAATATGGATATTATATAAAACAACTTGATGTGAAAACGGCATTTCTAAATGGAGATTTAAAAGAAGAAATATATGTTTATGCGCCAGAGAGGGTAAATTGTAAACCAGGATGTGTTTTAAAATTGAATAAAGCTCTTTATGGCTTAAAACAAGCTGCAAAATGCTGGAATATAAAAATAAATACATATTTATTAAATTTAGGTTTTACAAGATCAGAAACTGATTATTGTCTATATACAAAAGTTGATGAAGATAAACAAATTATGTATTTATTACTCTATGTGGATGATATCATATTAGCAGGGCAAAAATTAAATAAAATTGAAATTTGTAAAAATGATTTAATGAGATGTTTTGATATTAAAGATAAAGGAGATTTAAAGAATTTTCTAGGACTTGAAGTAAATTATATTAAAGAAGAAGGAATCTTGGAATTAAGTCAAAGAAGATATTTACTTGGAATATTAGAAAGATTTAATTTTGATAATTGCAATCCCACAGCAACACCTATAGATCCAAAGTTTAATATTTTTGAAAATAAAGATGATGAATGCACACTACCAGTAAGACAATTAATTGGATGTTTAATGTATCTGATGCTTGGAACAAGACCAGATATCAGTTACTCAGTAAATTATTTAAGTAGATTTCAAGATAAAAATAATAGTTTGGTGTGGACAGGATTAAAAAGAATTTTAAGATATTTAAAAGGAACAGTTGATATGCATTTAAAATTTGAAAGAAAAAATAATGAAAGTTTGTTTGAGTGTTATGTGGATTCTGATTGGGGAAGTGAAGTGGTAGATAGAAAATCAGTGTCAGGATATTTAATTAAATTATTTGGTAATATAGTGATGTGGGTAACAAGAAAACAAAATTGTGTGACTCTTTCAAGCTCAGAAGCTGAGTAAGTGGCATTATGTTCCGCAGTACAAGATTGCTTATGGTTTAAGAAATTATTGTTTGATATGAAAGGGGCTCCACAAAAGACAGTTTTATAAGAATAGAGATTATTTAAATTTATGTTAAGATATTTTGTTTATTATTAATGTTAATAAAAGAAAAATCAAAATATAATATTTGAAATTTCATAGAAAAGTATTAAGAGAGGGTGTTAAAAATAATACTTTTCTGGTTTGTGTTTAATAATATAGGTATTAGTTTTTTTACTTTCTGGCCTACTGTTAAGATATATGAAAATAAAAAAAATAAAAAAAAAAAAAAAAAAAAAAAAAAAAAAAAAAAAAGAAAAGAAGAAGTCAGTTAGTGAGAATCATAGAGAATTATCGAGAATTATTCATCATTAAGGTTAAGATGATATATTAACAAGATTTGTATTGTACATGGAGTTGATAAATAAAAAGTGTATAAGAAGAAAGAGTATAAGTTAATTATTTAAAAAACAACAATATCTCCACTTCCACTAGACAAAGTACAGAATTGCTTTCTCGAACACCTGGGGGATCACATTCGCAATCACTTCAAACAACTTCCAATATACAGTCTGAAGAGAATACAGATAGAATTCATCCAAAAAGTAGGTTCTTTTATTTGTTTAATACTGTGAATAATTTTTTTATATATATATATATAATAGATTTAGAGAAAATTTTTCTGGAATTGAAAAAGTTGAGAGAAGAGGTCAAGGAAGTAAAGACTCTTTTAAAAAACTCTCGAAGTTCAGTAGTTGCTAGTCTACCCAATGACATACCCGTGCAGTTTCCAATAAACGATCAAAGGAGGTTTGAAAATTTGGAACAATATTTGAAATCCGAAGAAAAATTTAATGATTTGGTAAGTACTTTTTACATAGAATTTCATTAAAAGTGAATTAAGAATTAGACATCTCCCATTGATTTAAGTGTAATTGTAATCTAAATATTTATTGTACTTACTCTAAAATAGAATTTTGTGATAGTTTTATTATGGAGGTCTATTATAGTAGTTTTATTTTTTGCTTTAGGCATCCTACCTTTCCTCAATTGGAGTAAATGGCACCACAGCTCATGTTAATAGAATCATGAGACTACTCTTGACCAACGGTTTGGCCAAATTGTATAATTTTGCTGGGCAGAGAAACAATAAATTGCCATTTTCCAACACTTTAGTGAAATCTGTCATCATTCGTAAGTACTATTCGTTGTTTTTGTGTGGTACTGCCTAAATTCGTCCTTCATAAAGCATAATAGAATAATACTATTTTTTTATTTCTGCGACAGGGATAATTCTCATTAAATAACCACTCATTTATTTCGTTACAGGTGCCATACAAATCAAAACTCCCTTGACCTCTCAAGCAGATGTGGAAAATGCTATCAAAATATGGCTAAAACATGCCAAACAACGTGAGCAAAAAAGAAATGCTGGTGCTCTGGTTTGATTGTATTATCAACTACTTTTTATGAATTATTAGCATATATTTTTATTTTTAAAAATGTCAAAACGTAAGTTGAAAGAATTGGTTGGTTCAAGACAAAAGTGTAGAAGGGCTTTACAAGCGACCAAACAAGAATTTCAATATAAGTCAAGAACCTCTGTTAACCCTGGACGGGGTGCAGAAAATGTTGATGAAACAAATGACTGCTTTTTCTTCAATGATACTATTAGCAGCAACACTAGTAGTACTAGTACATCATCTGTTAAAGTTGATAAATCAATCAGTTCTGATAACAATGATTCATTATGCACAGAAACTTCTATTGCTAATGATTTGGCTGAATGGGCTATAAAACATAAAATTTCACTTTCTGCTTTGACACACCTACTTCATTTGCTTCATCCTTACCACCCTGAACTTCCTTTAGACAGTCGTACCTTGTTATCAACCCCAAAATTTACACCAATTGTTGATATAGAATCTGGTCAGTTCTGTTATTTTGGATTGAGGAGTGCTCTTTCTAAGCTTATTTCAAATGATACTTGTGTAGACAAAATTCAAATTAGTTTTAATGTTGATGGCATTCCACTCTTCAAAAGTTCAAAAATGCAGTTTTGGCCTATTTTGGGATTAATAAAAAATATTTCTGGTAGTAGACCTTTTGCAATTTCCATCTTTTGTGGAAAAAATAAACCACATCCTTTAAATACATTTCTTCATCCATTCATAGTAGAATTGAAAGATTTATTGCAAAATGGTTTTGTTATTTGTAACAAACACTTCACATTAGAGGTACATAGTTTTGTGTGCGATGCACCTGCAAGGGCCTATCTAAAAGGCACTAAATTCCACTCAGGATATTCCTCTTGTGATAGATGCACAATTCACGGAGAATATTATAAACACAAGGTAGTTTTCAATGGTTTAAATGGTCAGAAACGCACGAATGAATCTTTTCGCTTACAATCGGATGATGAGCATCATATCTCGCAGACTAGTTTTCATGAATTACCAATTGATCTAATTAGTAGTTTTCCTATTGATTACATGCACAACATTTGCTTAGGAGTAGTTAGAAAGCTACTGAATACTTGGATTGCAGGATCCTTGAAGGTTAGATTACAACATCAGAGAGTTAAAATGATTTCAGAACGATTGCTCAACCTTAAAAATATGATACCAGTAGAATTCAATCGAAAACCCCGTTCGCTTAATGAACTAAATTATTGGAAATTTTTAATTTCACAGCCAGTATCTAATATTACGTATAAATTGGAAAGTAAACATACATTGGGACCACTTATTTTTGACGAAAATTTGAAATGGAATCAAGTTTCATAAATTGAGATTACCAGGCATAACATTATCAGCATTTAATCATTCTAAGGCGGATAGTTATGTTTTAATTGGGAATAAAATAGTTGAAATTCATAATATAGTAAAATCTGCTGACAGTCAAATATATCTTATTGGCAAAGAGTTTCTTGGCTATTCAGACTTATATACATATCCATATCCTTCCAGCAATTTAAATATTTTCATAGTTGAAAATCTCACAGATCTCAAAATATGGCCTGTTGGGAAAATAACTGCCAAATGTATTGTTCTTGAATTAAGGGGTTCTCTAATGGCGATGCCTATTATTCATAGCCAATTTTAGGTTCTTTTTTCCAATTTTTCATGCAAATAGAGCAGTCATTTGTTTCACAGGACGTTTTGACATTTTAAAATATTACTTTCATAATAAATAAACCATATACTATTCAGTATTTCTAATTTGAACAGATATTACAATACATTGTTAATTTGTGTTATGAAAACTGGAATTTTAAGTTTCTTTTGCAGTTATATCATGTTTTTCATGCTATTGATAAATAAATTTTATCAAAATAATATTTTGGTTTATTTTTATAGGTGTGCTCCCTTTCCTATGTACATGTAAAGTCTTTTTCTTTATTAAAACAAATTGAAGCCTATTAAACATTTTTTAAACAGGGACAAATTGACGTAGTAGTAGACGCCATAATCACGTCATACAACAATTAAAAATCACGTCTTATGTGACGTGTAAATCATGTGATATAAATGACGTCATTGGTCCGAGACATTAGGAGGTCATTTTCACGTTATATTCACGTCATTGAACTGGTCATTACTAGTCATCTCATGACCAGATTCCGACGTCATTTTCACGTGACCTTGCTACCTGGGGAAGAACATTTTGTTTTTTATTATTTAGATGATGTGTGATTGATGAGAGTTGGATAGTTTCTTGAGGTGCGTCTGTGTTTTGTTTATTTTCAATTGCCAAATGTGTGTTTGTGGCTAATGAAGGATTGCTGTGATTTTGTGTTTAAATGTTGTCTCGACCAGACTTAGCCAGAATAGAAAAAATATTTTTTTGTACAATTGCATTTAAATTGCGATTAACCATAGCATTTACCACCTACTTATCATATACCAATATAATTATAATATACTTACTATATACTTGTTTGTTTTTGCAGGTACATAAATTGGTGATTACCATAAAGACATGAATAATCAAAATTTCATGACATGGGTTCAAAAGCAATTGTTGCCGAATCTGCCTGAAAGGTCCGTCCTCGATATAGACAACGCAGCATACCATAATGTACCAATAAAAAACATATTACGACGGCTTCTAAAAAAGAAGAAATGTTAAACTGGCTAACAAAAAATGGATTACCAGCAGACCCCAAACTAACAAAACCGGAACTATACCGCATTTTTCAAGAAAATGAATTTCGTTTCCCCATAAAGTACAAACTAGACGAACTGTTACAACAACATGGGCACCGTGTACTACGTTTACCTCCTTATCATCCAGAACTAAACCCGATCGAAAAAATCTGGGCGTTAGTAAAAAATTGGGTAGTTGCGCACAATACAACGGCACTCGCTAGGCAAAAATTTGAGGAGATATCGGAACAAGAGTGGTATAATATTTGCCAACATGTTAAAAAATATGAGAATGACCTTATACAAAAAGAGCACATCTTAGACCACACTCTAGATCACTTAATATTTACAGTAAACACGGGTTCATCGGAAGAAAGTTAAGACAAAAACAGCGAGGATACTGATAGCTTATTAGAGAATTAACTAGGATGTTCTGATAGCGAATAATGTTTTTTTTTTTTTTTTAATTAACGACATAGATAAAATATTACACTCAACACGTGCAAACACTGCGTTTATTATAAATATACCATGCACACCAAACCTCTATGCAATAAACAGTTGCTATTTCTATAAGATAGTAATAACTAAGTAATATCCTACTGTAATATATGTTTAAATCTTTAAAATATATTTTTTTGTAAATAAGAAATAAGAACCTACGCCACTGGTATATCAGTCTGAAGCGACAGAGAGGGAATATTTTAAAGTGAGGCAGACGATAACTAGTTGATGACGCCTGTGGCATTTTCTTAGTTGATTCGTACTTTACATGTTGATTGGTTGATTGTACAATGAATCGACACTGAGGACATAGACATCTGCCGAAAATTTGTTGAATGAACATATCACAAAACTAGAAGTCCTTAAAAGATACTATGAAGATAAGAAGAATATTCACATTGAGAAATCCAAGACATGTACTACTATTACCACACTCACTATTCGACTGCCTGACGCCTGTTTCGACGTTCTCCGTTAGTCTCTATGTGTTTTGTACAAACCAAAAAAATATTACCGAGTATAATTTCATTTAAGATCGTCAGTTGATTGAATTAGTAAACTCACTAAAGGCATTGAACAAAATATGTAATTTGATTACATATCTATCATTACTCAGATTGAATTAGAACAACTTCCAAATTCAGTGGTAAGTTCAATAATTACTCATCTTGTACTGATTACTGTGGACAATTTAAATTTTGGTATCACTTAAATAAATACTAACAAATCATGTGTTTTTATATAAAACATCGTAGTTATGAAAAAGCTACTTTCGAGTAGATAAACTCAAATATTTGAGATCCCTAAAATCCTTTTCGTAGAAAATATGTATTGTTTTAATTTTTGTTTCCGCTCAACTCCTTCATTATCTCGAAGTCGAGCAACATTAATAACTAATTGAACCATACGATAGGATCGAGAAATATAAAAAGCTTTTCTTTGGTGATGGGATGGTTGAAAAATGTTTTTAAAGAATTTAAATTTTAAAAATCTGTCCCCACTTTCATGAATAAATTCAAGGCATTTTTTTTGTAAATTAGTTTTTCCTTGTCCTTGCAAAATGAAGTAACCCTTGCTTCGGATAATTTCCTGTTTTTATTTTTTATTGGAACCTCAATATCAGTGACATTATTAGAACATTTTTCTTATTGGTTATAAGAGAGTCCTCACTCTTGGAAGCACTAAAAGTTTCAGATGAGTATAATAATTCAATTTAGGAAAATATAGATGGAGCGGATCTTTCAGACTGATGTAAAATACAGAATATGCAATAAATATGCATATTGATGAGTATGATTTACAGAATCTAAATGCTTTTAAGAGGTTGACAATATCTAATATTAATGAATGAATCATCTCTTCCCAAATAGTAATTACAAAGCCAGATCGATATGTCCATCAATTTTTGAATTTCCCGCCTGCCAACTGAAACGGCAACACTGCACAGGTCAATATGCAGTGTTGTTTTATTACTATATCTATAGACCAAAAAATTGCTAACAATAATTTATTCAAACTGCTTAAGTTATTTAAACAACTTTTTTTATAAACATTGAATATATTGATTAAAACTGAATTTACTTTATTTATTTTTATAAAAAAATTCATGTGCGTCTTATATGAAAGAATAGTCTACATACCTTCAATGTCAAACACATATGTAAACATTTTTCTTCATAACAATTAAAAAACACAATTAAGATTTTTACTTCATGAAAAGGTTTGTGATAACCTTTTCAGAATGTAAATGAATGATTCTGTTAATGTAAAACGGTCGATTAAACTTAGATTCTGGTCCACATTTCTTAGAAGCACATTTTAAGCATTCTCCAAAGCAACCATGACATCTTAAATTCAAGCAGTCACAAAAAACCATTTCTAATTTATTTTCATAAGATGATGACGGCATTGTCGCGTCAAACGGGATTGATGTTCTTCGTGGAAGAATATCGTTATTTTTCTGCAATTTGTACACTAGTGTCTCTGGATGGCGATAGACTTGCCGAACCATATCGAAATGGTTTTTTTTATTTATTTTAATCAGTGTCTTACACTAATTCGATGTCGGTAAAATTGCGGTATCAAGTCGCCATGATCTTTCTCTATTTTTATCAGTTTGAGGATAATTTTGACTGGATGCTGTAGGTCTGACGGATTTAAATCGGATTAATCTTTTTCTTGAAAGCATCTTGTGAGATTTTTCAGTTTGTGGTTTAGTTGTAAGTGGATATAGAATTGGAGGACTAAAGTTTTCATGTAGTGCTCTGACTCCACTGGATATTAGCGGTATTGAGGAATTATACCGAGACATCTTATGTATCTGTATTCGTTTGCGATAAAATGGCTGCCTTTGTTTGAGTGTTTAGATATTTTTCGAGTGACATATTAGTCTTATTTGTTGATAAATCGATAACTTTTTACAATATAAAATTGTAGATTTCGTACGAATGTAGAGCAAAGACAAAAGTAGCTAGATGCATTGAAAATACAGGAAAAAGATTTACCAGAAGAAGTTTATATTTGTGGATCTCATTTCAAAGCAGACAATTTTCAATGGGAAAAATCCTGAAAAAATATTTTTGAAAAAGAATGTGTAATTGATAAAAGAATTAGCTTATTTACAAAGAATATTGCTTTCCGGCAAAAAGTTATGTTAAATTTGGGGATATTAAACCGGGTACTTCTTAGCAGTGTTTAGACTTAACATCTGAAAGGTATTTATTGTCTGTTGGAAAAATGTTGTTAATGCATACTTATTGCTGATTTTGCAGTTTACATCAGTCTGAAAGATCCGCTTCATCCAAATTTTTAGAAATTTAATTATTTCACTCACCTGAAACTTTAAGTGCTTCTAAAAGTATTGATAAATTTGCCACTCAGAAAGCCAGAAAGATTATTTTATAATTAGGTAATTATAATGATTAGGTACCTAGTCTCTAAACTGTAGAACAACTGATTGATATACTTTTCGTTGAGTATTGAGTTGGTACATTTTTATGCAAAGGTGATAATATTGTTTGTTTTTAATTTGATGAAGTATTTTGTTGGTATTATATAAGCTGGCCAAAAAAATAAAGTTTTCAAATTTTATTTGCATTTTTACTCGTGAATCACTTCTTCACAACGATGTGACGTAGGAATACGATAAAAATATGTAACTATCTAATCTATTTTTTCCATAAAACTGAAAAACGACAAAACTACAGATTAACTATCAAGTTAAAGGTATTTGACCTTGAACAGAAAAAGAATATACAATTTTTGAGTATCCTATTCTGTAGAGTTTTGTAAGTAACTAATTTAACCATATGACTGGAATAGGGAAATATAAAAAGCTTTTCTAAAAATTAAAACTAAGACTAATACGTCACTTGAACAATATCTAAACACTCAAAAATATTTCACTCCAACAAATCTATTCAAAATGCTTTCTCAGTTTTTAGTGAACAAAGGCAGCCATTTTATCGCTAACGAATACAGATATTGTCTAGCTTATATATTTTCATAAACTTTTTCATCAAAATTATTTTCTTGGTCTTGAAAATATTTTTATTTAGGAAAATAACGATAAACCTCCAAGGAAAAAAACATGTCTAGTTAAGATGTATCAGTATAATTCCGCAATACCGTCAATATCCAGAGTCGAGTCAGAGCACTGAATGAAAACGTTAGCCCTCCAAAAAAGAAGAAAGTAAGATTTGATCTCGAAAATATATCTATATTCACTTACAACAAAACCACAAACTGAAAAATCTTACAAGACGCTTTTAAGAAAAAGATTAATCTTATGAAAATAAATTAGAAATAGATTTTTGTGACTACTTGAATTTAAGATGCCATGGTTGCTTTGGAGAATGATTAAAATGTGCTTCTAAGAAATGTGGACCAGAATGTAAGTTTAACCGATCGTTTTACATTCACAGAATCATTTATTTACATTCTGAAAAGGTTATCACAAACTCTTTGGTGAAGTAAAAATCTTAATTGTGTTTTCTAATTGTTTTGAAGAAAAATGTTTATATATGTGTTTGAAATTGAAGGGATTTAGATTATTCTTTCATATAAGATATTAATGAATCTTTTTATAAAAATTTCAAATCTTGTTGAGCTCCCATACTATTTATACGTTTACCTTCGTGCCCTTGCTGTTCTTCACGCGAGTTTTTTTTTACATATAGTTATTCAGATTTAATCAATATATTTAATATTAATAAAAAAAAGTTGTTTAAATAACTTAAGCAGTTTGAATAAATTATTGTTAGCAATTTTTTGGTGTATAGATATAGTAATCAAACAACACCGCATATTGATATGTGCAGTGTTGCTGTTTCAGTTGGCAGGCGGGAAATTCAAAAAGTGGACTTATCGATCTGGCTTTGTAAATACTATTTGGGAAGAGGTGATTCATTCATTAGTATTAGATATTGCCAACCTCTTAAAAGCATTTAGATTGTGTAAATCATACTCATCGACGTGCATATTTATTGCATATTTTGTACTTTACAACGATGTCTGAAAGAGCCGCTTCATCTAAATTTTCCTAAATTGAATTATTACACTCATTTGAAACTTTAAGTGCTTCTAAGAATAAACTAACTCTTGTAACCAACAAGAAGAATGTTCTAACGTTGTCACTGGTATTGAAGTTCCAATAAAAAAGAAACAGGAAACAAACATGAATACTGATGAATTACCCGAAGCAAGGGGCCTTGGGTACTTCATTTTGCAAGGACTTTGTGGTAGCGAAAAACTAATTTAATAAAAAAATGCGTCGAATTTATTCATGAAAGTGGGGACAGATTTTTCAAATTTAAATTAGCCCTCAGAATGTTGTTATTGAGTAGAGAGTGAGTTTACTAATTCAATCAACTGACGATCTTAAATCAAATTATACTCGGTAATATTTTTTTGATTTGTACAAAACACATAGAGACTAACGGAGAACATAGAAACAGGCGCCAGGCAGTGTAATAGTGAGTGTTGTAATAGTAGTACATGTCTTGGATTTCTCAATGTGAGTATTCTTCTTACCTTCATAATATCTTTTAAGCACTTTTACTTTTGTAATATGTTCATTCAACAAATTTTCGGCAGCTGTGTGTATGTTCTCAGTGTCGATTCATCGTACAATCAACCAAACAACATGTATATCATAAGTTTTTACATATATTTATTGTAACTAAATATTTACCTCTATTATTCAATTCACTTTCCCCATTTTGTTTTCTATTAGCATCTTCATTAGCCATTCAAAGTATTATCTGATGTGGAGTTGTCAGTATTGGTATTGCCATTCGTTTTCTTAATGCTTCTTTTACATTTGTCAATTTGTCACTGTGCAATCCAATCAAACGTTCATTCCATAATTGCATACATTCAGGTTTGAGTTTAATATTGTAGGTATCTTCAGTTCCATTTCCAATTTCTTCATACCTATACAATTCGAAATTATGTATGATTGTAACATTCAAGTTCAGTTCAAATGATAAGCATTCTCACCTCTTACTCGAACTTATTCTTAAAGTCACACTCAGTAATGAAAACATCAATTTCTGGTGATCAAAATAGACAAGCTACAATTGCATCATATCGCCTATTCGTATTGATAGCTAAAAATAGAACAGCTCATTCTGTAGGGTAGAATCTGAAGTTTCATTCACTGAAAAGGAATTTTTAAAACAAACTTTTCACATCAACTTGATGAAAGTACTGAAGTTTCTTGCTAAGCTAATCTATTAGCCTTTGTTAGGTTTCGAACCCAATTAAAACATAAAAGAAGAACTGCTTTTTTGCAAGTCTTTATAGTCAAAACCAACAGCGGAAAAAATTTTTAAATATCTCGATGATTTAATTACAGATAACGAAATAAAACGGACAACTGATGGTGCTCGTGCTATGAACTGAGGGTTGTAACTTTCATTAAGTCACGGCCCAAGCAATCCCGACTTTTTGCTATTCTGTGTGATGAAATGGGAAGTGAGCACAAAGCATTCCTGCTTCATTGTGAAGTACAATGTTTATCAAGAGTTAAAGTACTGTCAAGATTGTTCAAGCTTCTTGAGGAATTATCATGTATTTCATTTTTATTCCATTCGAGTATCCTATCACCTGAAGTTTTTTCTTTTTATTGTCAAATTTTGAGGTTTTTTTCTAAATGTTTGGCATAAGCATCTGAGCCAAATACACTTGGATTATTTAGTGTCCGTGGTTTACCCTCAATCACTTTTCCATTAAGTTATGGAAAGTTTGCTGGAGTATAATCAAGAATAGTACCTCATTTTTTCATATTTACTTAATGAACTTTTGTATCAAATTTAATTTCAACCATTTTTATGTATTCTATTATCCAGTCTGACACTCAACTTTTGTGTTCCAGTGAAAATATTATAACATTCTGAAGAAAGCATTCATCAAAATGTATGTTTCTAATAACTTTTATGCTTATGTCACGTTTTGCAGATTTCATCATGCTTTGATCTTCTAGTTTTTTAAATGTGTACTCATCGCCTCTCATTGTGGTTATTATTATCGCTTATGAATACAGATATATTGATTATCATTTCTCTTATAGGTATAGCTGAAAAATTTTTGAGTGAACTTACCTTTTAATTGTTCTGTATGTCCTTCATACAGCTTAGACAATTTTTCAAATATTTCCGTGTCACTTAATTACCAGTACAGCTCATAATATATGTTGACAAATGTATGTTTTATAATTCATAATCATGAATACTACTTGGTACCTATGCGGTTTATAACCAAGTCCATAATTCTATATGCTTTTAAAGTTATTCCACTTATTTTACAGTTTCCAGAAAAGTTTTTTGTTCTAATGAATTTTCGTTTTTAGATTCGAAATCCTAATTATTTATTTATACAGTGAAAAGTCTCGGACCCATAACTTGTTGTTTTTGGTATTATTAGAATAAAAATATCCTTTTTATTGTTATAACTTAATATAATGACAGATACGCAATAACCTAAACTGTCTAATCACACAAGAAGTCAACTTCACAACGTACTAGTATGTTGCCGTTTTCCGTTTCGATACAAAAAATATTGTAGGCAACGTTGTAAAATATTATTTTGGCTATAATACGTTGCCTAACGTATTATTGCCTAAAGAATATTCTTTATACAATGGTAATACTATTAATACTCATATAGGTAAGACTCCTATATGGACAGTTGGTATTACATATATGTCTACATATTTTCATTTTATTTGTTTCAGATAGTTAAATCATCGTAACTATAGCGGTTTTGTTTCGTGATGTACAAGGCGAAAAATCGTTTTTTTCTTTTTTTTATTTCCGATACGTAAAGATATCATCAATTGATGATTTCGATTAGTTAACGAGATAAACATTTGAAAGTGTTTGAATTTCAAAAGTCAACAATTGTCAGAAATATTTTTTTAGGTGAATGAAAGTAAGACGGTTAATAAGTGTTATTCGTATATTAAAATTATAGAAGTTTTAAAATGCCGTCATCTTTGAGTAAAGAAGTCAATTTGTATTACAAAAATTTGGTAGTGACAAAGTTCAATAACTGGTTGAAGTTGGTTAAGGAGAAGAAAAAACAAACTTATCAAGACCAAAACTCAACGGTATCGTTCCAAGCTCCAAGGGAGGAAAAAGATGCTAACGGTAAGAAGATTATCGTGACTCCTGCAGATAAGTTCGATTCACCACCACCAATGAACTGTAGCGACGCCAATTCCAAGGAAGTTCTAAACAGAAAAGATGTGAAAGAGGAGGAACATATGAACTTTTCGAACGAGAGCTTCTACGAGAAAATGAGATCACTTCAAGAATTTAGAAACGTCGGTCTCTACGTGTATTGCGACTCTTGCGACAAGTATAGATACCTACCCGACGTGAAAGATCCCCTGGATCTATCGGACAAATGGTATTGTTGGATGAATCCAGATGGGAGGTATAATAGATGCGAAATCAAAGAAGAATCGATAGACGATAAAGAAAAGGAGCTGATGATATTTAATAAATATAACGCGGGTAGCATCGTCTGGGCGAAAATCGAAGGTTATCCATGGTGGCCGGCTATGGTGGAAGATGATCCTGATATCGAAAATTATTTTTGCTTGAAAGATTCCTTAGAACCGGTAAGTCTAATATTTCTCTTGGTCACTTTCATTAGGTTAGTGTAGTACCATTTTTTTAGTTCATGAAACGTACAGGATGATTTTGTTTTAATATCGAAATTATTAAGCTACCTTATATACAGGGTGATTTTTTTACTTATTCCAATATTTCATTTGGAGTGAAAATCGAAATAAATTTCAAGTTACCTTAAATAGAGTGCGATTTTTTTTATCAATTGAGAGTAGAGAGTGGGAAATTTGTAAACTCATATACAGGTTTTATTATTTTTTATATTAAGTTTTTAAATTCTGATGGTCATATACAGGGTGGTTAATCGATTATTTTTTCGTAATATATTTCGATAAAATTCTTGAAATGACACAAGGTATTCAATCTATGGAATTAGTCACACTGTGTATTGACGGTTAACGATTATTTTCAGACGCACTACCACGTGACATTTTTCGATTCCGACGCGGTGACTAGATCTTGGGTAAAGGCCGAAAATTTGAAACCGTTCTTGAAAAATATCGACGATAACCTTGTGCTGAACGATAAATTCAATAAACTCAAATTCAGGATGGACGTAGCCGTCAAACAGGCTAAAGAAGCCGTCGAAATGAAGCTGCTCGACAGACTGAAAATGTACAGCTTCATATATAGATATGCGAAATCTTCCAGAAAGACGAAGCGACAGAGATACGCGAGTGAGGATGGAGGCGGTAAACAGAAGAAACGTGCGAAGTTGGGTGATGAGACGGAATCTTCGGCGGGAGACTACGAAGAAGAAGAAGAAGAGGAGCAAGAAGTAGAGGAGGATGAAGAAGAGAAGGTGGACGAAATATGAGGAGAATACCAGAAATATACTTTTGAGTGATGGTGTCGTGATTTCAAGGAAAAATTCTCGTTCTAATTTTTGATAAAAATTTGTTAATTTTCTCAATAAAGTTTGTTGAAAAATCATTTTTTTTTTAATTAATTTTATGCAAATCATTTTTTATGCCTAATTTCAACAGTTTCATGCCTTTTCCTTAAATTTCTGAATAAAATTCAATTATATTTTTATTAAAACGTCATAAATATGAGTAACTCCATGATTAACGCGTTATTCGCCGAACCAATCATTTTTATGCTCCTTTCCGTCAATTTGATGCCCAATTCCATTTGGCACAAAAACCTAACCTAACCACCATAGGGGAGCCCAAGACGATAGTGACAAAAATTTCAAGCTGCTTATACAATAAAGGAGTAAACAGTATAAAAAAGAACAACATTGAAATTGTATTAAAACATACATATAGAACAAACGAAGTAAAGCTAAATCCTAAAATATACGCAGAACTTCTTTGAAATAAACAAATTTAGTTCTGTCTAGAGGTTGAGTAAATACATCAAGATTATTATCTTTGGAATTTACATAATCTATATATAACTTAGTAAATACAGGGTGTTTCTATATTCGACCGACAATGCTTTACCACAGAGAGATCTCAATGAATGATTCATTTTGATATAGAAATACGAACCATTACGGGGCTTAGTTGTTGAGACTGAAGCAAATTTCTTTTAAATTGCCTGAATATTTCTAGTTGAAAAACTAATAACCTTTTATGGAACTAAAACGATCTTTTTTTTCTTTTTTATAATTTCAAAACTTTCCCATTTTCTGAACAATTTTCGTGTTCATTGGCAAACAGAAACATCATCTAAATAGTTTTAGTTTGAAAATAACAAGGTACAAGACATCAATCACTAAACAATATAAGTTAAATTCACTTTATTTACAATCCAAATTACAAATATAATGATATGAATATTCACTATCTTGGGAAATTTAAATTCCGGGATCTGATCAAAGTTTATTTCGAACTCTATTTTCCATAGATCATCCAATTGTTTTATTCTAATTTCACAAAATCTGGTTGTAATTGTGAAGAATCAGCGTTCATGTCCAATTTGATGGAGAAGCAATTGAACTAATTGAACTATTCATATCATTTTATAATTTCAGTAACTGTGTGTCCTCAAAAGTATATTATTCCTCTTCTAAGCCTATCCAAAACTTTATATCTCCATTTTTTGATTCTGCTTGATTGCGATTGGTTTTTTCTATCAGATCACCAGATGCAACATTTTCCTACAGACAAATTTAGAAATTACTATATTTAAAATTGGTATTTTAATCCTCAAATCTACTTGATGAAGGACTGGCTTTTCCACTACATTCGCTTCAGTATTGTTATTTGATTCTGAATTTGGACTTAAATCAACAAATTTTCTCACTTTTTCTATACACTTCCTGGCTCTTGCATCTTCATTAATATCAAGTTATTTATTGAGTTATGCATTTCTATGATGTATAAATCTTAAAAAATTTTCAAAAGCGTTTGTAAATGAAAACCTGACAAATTTTCTTCAAATTCAATGGCATCAACAATTCTATAACTATATTTCAAAATCCATGTTGGTCGCTTTGGATGTTTTCACCGACCGACCTGAAAACTTTTAAAATTTCTATACAAAATCTGTTACACTGGAATTTTCTAGAAAACCAAAATAACTTCACATTTTTCAATAATTATTTTTGTCCTCACATCAAAATTAGGAGTTGGTTACATATTTATTGGAAAGTTTAATCAAGACAGATAAAGTGTGTTAAGTAAATGGATTACAAAAAAATCTGAGTGAAGATCAATTATAGAAACGAACACTATTATACCAACTCGAAAACAATCTTTCTATATAGAGAAAATTCTAATTTCAAATTAACTTCTGTTAATAATGTAACTTTTCATTATAAGAAACTTTTTAATCAAGAAAAATGGCAAGTAACAAAAGCAGTTCTATACGAATCCCATTATATTATTATCGAAAAAATTTGAGAGCATTCAATTGCTATTTTTCAAAGACCATAAACTAGAAAATAATTATAATAATAATAATTTCAAATTGTTCACAGTATCCAGTACAAGATGAGTAATTATTGAACTTACCACTGAATTTGAAAGTTGTTCTATTTCAGTCAAAGTAATGATAGTCTTTCCTTTAAGAAATAATCTTTTGATAATTTGCAGTTATTACAAATACCAAAAACAGTTGATATCTTATAAATCACCTCTTCCTGTAGTTTTTTGTATCTTTCGACCAAACGGATCAAATTGCATATTTTGTTCAATACCATTAGTGAGTTACTAATTCAATCAAATAACCATCTTATATCAAATTATACGCAGTAATATTTTGTTTGTTTGTTTGTTTTGTACAAATCACATAGAAACTAGAGGTGAACATCGAAACCGGCGTCAGACATATAATAGTGAGTGTGGTGGTAGCAGAAGTAGTAAAAGCAGCACACAAATTGCTACTTCAGTGTGTTTTATGTTTCGAAGTATTTGCTGATTCGAAGTTTTGTTGGCACATTTCTATAGTAAATTTGTGTTCAAATAAAACTAGTATTTGATATTATTTCATTCACACATTCTATTCTAGATAAAACAAAAGCATAAACGAATACAGTTACATAGCAATGTTGCCTAGCTTATATTTTTTCATAAACATTCTCGCCAAAATTATTTTCTTCTTTTTTTAGATCAATTGTGGGGATTATTGTCAATTAACCAAATTTAGTGAGAACTAGAGCCAGATTCTTATAGATTTTTAATAATATTACGATGTATGAATAAATATTTTTGAAACGTAACATGCATCCAGCTAATAAATAAATTGTAAAATTTGACAACATTGAGGTTTACTGTAAGTTGGCTTCAATTATATTCAAACATGTCAGCTGGGTTCATCTTTTTTATTCGTCAAAGGTCAAAGTAAACCAAAGTTTCAAACAAAAAAACTTCGTAATTCATTATAATGATAGGAACGGAATTGGTATCTAGTCGGAAAACTTATTTATGTTTAAGTTTTATACGTGAAGATTAGGTGAATACAGTTTAAGTAATGAAGTAGATTTTGATTGAAAATGTATATTTTTAAAATTTTGATTCTTATAGTAGGTATGTACAATTATTTCTCACATTTTCTACACCTTTAACCTAATTTGATATTGCATGTCGTATTCTTTCATCTGATTTTGTCATCATAATCATCATCTTATTGATGTCAGAGTTTTGAACTTAATATACCTTTACGTACTTGTGTATTTGAAAACGCTCACATACACACCACAATGTTTTATGTTGATGAATATGATTTAAACAAGCTAAATGCTTTTAAGATGTTGGCAAGTATTTGAATATCTTTTTTAATAACAAGTATAAGCGTTACACCAATATTGGAAGTAGTTTACTAATAATTTATTTTTAGGTAAAGGAGCGTGATTTCTTATTTACCAAAATGGCCTCTAATAAAAAAGAATTGTACATACTCTAACATATTCACCAATTCCTCAATGGTAGCTTGATCTGAACTGGGCCTGGAAGTTTGTATTGTAATGTCTTTTAAAGTCCAGTTACAAAAAAAGAATTAGTTTATTGAAGTAGCAACTAGAGAACCGCATCCACCCGGTTTTGAAGATTTTTGCAGTGATTTTATCATTTAGGTAAAATTTTTGGAAATTTGATAAAACAATCCCCGACAACACTTTTTTTTTTAAATATTTACCTATATATAATGATTGATTTAATAGAAGCGTTTGGATGGATTCACATGAGGACCTTTAGTAGCTTTGCAGTACCTACCTTATGGAATTGCAAGATAAAGATCATTCAAGTGAACTGTGGTATTTCTGCACAATAAATATGTGATAGAAAAGATCCTCGTATTGTTCTGACCCATCTTACTTGTTTTATTCATATTTCTGAGGTAAGAAAATAATATATTGAGTAATTTTTGTTTGGTTAAATTCTTTAAAGAAACTCTACCCCAATTGTGAAGAATAAGTAACTTGTAGTTTACAAAGAATTGATGAAAAATGTTGCCAATGAATTGATATTTCTCTAAATATTAACATTTTTCCAATAAATTTACTCTTTATCAAAATAATTGGTAGTTGCTCAACAATATTTGATATAAAATCATATAGTTTCTTAAGTATTTTAGGTGACTTTCCTTGAAAATCTCATACTAGTCTGAAAAAAATAACTTTAGCAATGTCATGTTTCCATAATTATTTCCAATTATTGTCTTACCAGTTTTTAAATAAGAACTTTCAAGTCACTTACCATTTCATCACTTTAATCACTTTGTACAAATTCAACACTATATCTGCCAATGAAACTGAATGATTAATGAAGAATTTTCTTGAAAAGTCCTGCATGCATATGACATGGCGAGTGTAAATTTAGCTTAGCAAATACATTTTAATGCAACTTAATGGTTTATTGTACTCCATGTCAAAGGTATTTTAAAGTTGTTGAATATTCAAGAAACATGTTTGTTTGAATTGGGCGAGGTAATGCCGTTTCTACTGACACATACCCACACACTTATGTTTTATTTTTTTAGCTCCTCAACAACCAGTTGAAAGTATATTGTTATCAAATCATTCTAATAGAAGCAAAAACGTTGAGAGAACGAAAAGGGTACAGTATTCTTTTCAAAAAAAGTCCTAAACATCAAAATGTAGGCTTACAGCTGTCGTATGGAAGGTATCTATTTGATATTAATTATATGTATTTCTAAATGTTTTCACACATTTTTTCTTAGCTTTTCAACTCTATGTCACCCTTTACTGTTATGAGATATATAGAATAATTGTAGATAAGTATAATTTTGAATATGCCTCTTTCTGTTACACCTTTTCATTTTGTTAGTACATGTCTTCTTTTTCCCTCGATGTATTTTTTATAGATTATCTTCTAATGCAGAAGATCAAAATTCATAATTATCATGACTAAAGTGGAGTTTATCACTTCATTGCATCATAATCCTTTTTTTTTTCGTGTTTAAAACTCATCGGATTGATTCCTTAATAACATATATAGCTGTCATAAAAACTCCCGATCTCATTTTTTACATTGCTGACTTGCTATACTATTATGACAAAAAATTTTTGTAAATTACTGACATCCAATCAAATTTTACTTTGAAAATTTCTGAATTGTTAAACAAGATATTTTCTTCCATTTTCCTGATTTCCATGTCTCTTCTTATTTCAACTTATGCAAGAAGTTATAACTTCATAACTTTCACAGTATGTAATGTATCTTAAATATTCATATTGTTCTAACAATTTATGCGTTTAAAAAAAAGTAAAGGTGATAGGAAGCTTTTGTTTTTTTATAAACATCGCTAGAGTGAAGATTTTTTAACGATATATAATTTGTTTCGATATCTTTTTGCTAACCAGAGTTCTAATTGGACCATTTCGACGAAATTCCAAGTTGCATGATTTGCGAAATTTATCAATGCAAAGGTGAAAACAATGTAACGGCTTTTTGTGATGGTTACTGAGCAGATAGATTTTTTTTTTCATTCTCTCTCAACCATAATAGCTATGAAAGTTAAGTTGGCAACCCAAATTTTAAGTAGGTATAGATATATTTTCGAGATCAAATCTTACTTTCTTCTTTTTTGGAGGGCTAACGTTTTCATTCAGTGCTCTGACTCGACTCTGGATATTGACGGTATTGCGGAATTATACTGATACATCTTAACTAGACATGATTTTTTCCTTGGAGGTTTATCGTTATTTTCCTAAATAAAAATATTTTCAAGACCAAGAAAATAATTTTGATGAAAAAGTTTATGAAAATATATAAGCTAGACAATATCTGTATTCGTTTGCGATAAAATGGCTGCCTTTGTTCACTAATAACTGAGAAAGCATTTTGAATAGATTTGTTGGAGTGAAATATTTTTGAGTGTTTAGATATTGTTCAAGTGACGTATTAGTCTTAGTTTTAATTTTTAGAAAAGCTTTTTATATTTCCCTATTCCAGTCATATGGTTAAATTAGTTACTTACAAAACTCTACAGAATAGGATACTCAAAAATTGTATATTCTTTTTCTGTTCAAGGTCAAATACCTTTAACTTGATAGTTAATCTGTAGTTTTGTCGTTTTTCAGTTTTATGGAAAAAATAGATTAGATAGTTACATATTTTTATCGTATTCCTACGTCACATCGTTGTGAAGAAGTGATTCATGAGTAAAAATGCAAATAAAATTTGAAAACTTCATTTTTTTGGCCAGCTTATATAATACCAACAAAATACTTCATCAAATTAAAAACAAACAATATTATCACCTTTGCATAAAAATGTACCAACTCAATACTCAACGAAAAGTATATCAATCAGTTGTTCTACAGTTTAAAGACTAGGTACCTAATCATTATAATTACCTAATTATAAAATAATCTTTCTGGCTTTCTGAGTGGCAAATTTATCAATACTTTTAGAAGCACTTAAAGTTTCAGGTGAGTGAAATAATTAAATTTCTAAAAATTTGGATGAAGCGGATCTTTCAGACTGATGTAAACTACAAAATCAGCAATAAGTATGCATTAACAACATTTTTCCAAGAGACAATAAATACCTTTCAGATGTTAAGTCTAAACACTGCTAAGAAGTACCCGGTTTAATATCCCCAAATTTAACATAACTTTTTGCCGGAAAACAATATTCTTTGTAAATAAGCTAATTCTTTTATCAATTACACATTCTTTTTCAAAAATATTTTTTCAGGATTTTCTTCCATTGAAAATTGTTTGCTTTGAAATGAGATCCACAAATATAAACTTCTTCTGGTAAATCTTTTTCCTGTATTTGATAATGTTGGAGATGAAAAAAAATATGATCAGGTCATAGAAAAGTTTGAAAATCACTGCATGCCCTTTAAAAATGAGACATTTGATAGATTCAAGTTTAACACGCGCTGTCAGCAAGAAGGGGAAGACTTTGATAACTTTCTTACGGCAATAAAAAAGTTAGCAAAGCCATGCAAGTTCGCAACATTGCATGATTCTCTGGTAAGAGATAGAATAGTAGCTGGTATATTAGATGCAGAGATACAAGAAAGGCTCTTCGGAGTGAAAAATTTGACTCTCAGTCAGGCAGAAAACATATGTAGATCCTCAGAAGCAAGTAAAAAGCAAGTTCATAATATAAGAGGGAATGCAACACAAGTGGATGCAGTCAAGAAGCATTATCAATCTTATAGCAGTAGCAGTGCATACGAGTGCTTCAAATGCAAGACAAAACATAGTCCCAGAAACTGTCCTGCCTTCGGGAAGACCTGTTCAGTATGTAAAAAGCTAAATCATTTCGCAGTGGGCTGCTATAATAGGCAGCAATTTAAAGGTAAGGAAAAGATTAGAAGTAAGATGAAAACGCATGAGGTTGAGAAGAGTGGGTCAGAGAATAGCAGTAACGAGGGAGAATCAGACACACCATATTTAGATTCAGTGACACTTGACCAGGTGAAGATTAAGAATAAGAATAAAGATATTTGGACTGAGAATGTATTAATAGATAACGAGTACATTACTTTTAAGATAGATACGGGTGCGAATTGTAACTGTTTGCCCATAAAGTTTGTTAGGAAGAGAGGAGCAGAGAATAAAATAGTAAAAAATAGACTATCGTTGAACACATATGGTAATAATAAAATAAAAGCTAAGGGGTATGTAATATTAGATTGTATGGTAAAAAAAATTTTCTAAAATTAAATTTATTGTTGTTGATTGTGACAGTATGCCTATCTTGGGATTAAACACCTGTTTCAAGCTTGAATTAATAAAACAAGTTAGTGAAGTTAATAATAAAAATAATTTTTTAACAAAAAATTCTGAGGTTTTTGAGGGTACTGGAAAAGTACCATATAAATATAAGATAGTACTAAAACAAAATGCAGTTCCATATTCTAGTAACTGCAGAAGGGTGCCAGAAACATTAAAACCAAAATTAAAGAAGGCACTAGATGATCTTGAAAACAGGGATATAATTTCCAAGATAGAACAACCAACAGAATGGGTCAATAATATTGTGATTATACAAAAACCAACAGGAGCATTAAGGATATGCCTAGATGCATTACATTCTCCCTGATTCTCCCCTGATTCTCCCTCGTTACTGCTATTCTCTGACCCACTCTTCTCAACCTCATGCGTTTTCATCTTACTTCTAATCTTTTCCTTACCTTTAAATTGCTGCCTATTATAGCAGCCCACTGCGAAATGATTTAGCTTTTTACATACTGAACAGGTCTTCCCGAAGGCAGGACAGTTTCTGGGACTATGTTTTGTCTTGCATTTGAAGCACTCGTATGCACTGCTACTGCTATAAGATTGATACTGCTTCTTGACTGCATCCACTTGTGTTGCATTCCCTCTTATATTATGAACTTGCTTTTTACTTGCTTCTGAGGATCTACATATGTTTTCTGCCTGACTGAGAGTCAAATTTTTCACTCCGAAGAGCCTTTCTTGTATCTCTGCATCTAATATACCAGCTACTATTCTATCTCTTACCAGAGAATCATGCAATGTTGCGAACTTGCATGGCTTTACTAACTTTTTTATTGCCGTAAGAAAGTTATCAAAGTCTTCCCCTTCTTGCTGACAGCGCGTGTTAAACTTGAATCTATCAAATGTCTCATTTTTAAAGGGCATGCAGTGATTTTCAAACTTTTCTATGACCTCATCATATTTTTCTTCATCTCCAATATTATCAAATACAGGAAAAAGATTTACCAGAAGAAGTTTATATTTGTGGATCTCATTTCAAAGCAGACAATTTTATGTAAAAGCCATTTTAGTGCTTGAAGATCCAACTAACAAAAAAGAGCTCCTAAGGATACTGGGTATGTTAAATTATCTCTCAAAATTCTTACCTAAGTTGTCTAAGCTACTATTTGTTCAAATGTAATGGATCTAGGCATATCCTTAATGCTCCTGTTGGTTTTTGTATAATCACAATATTATTGACCCATTCTGTTGGTTGTTCTATCTTGGAAATTATATCCCTGTTTTCAAGATCATCTAGTGCCTTCTTTAATTTTGGTTTTAATGTTTCTGGCACCCTTCTGCAGTTACTAGAATATGGAATTGCATTTTGTTTTAGTACTATCTTATATTTATATGGTACTTTTCCAGTACCCTCAAAAACCTCAGAATTTTTTGTTAAAAAATTATTTTTATTATTAACTTCACTAACTTGTTTTATTAATTCAAGCTTGAAACAGGTGTTTAATCCCAAGATAGGCATACTGTCACAATCAACAACAATAAATTTAATTTTAGAAAATTTTTTTTACCATACAATCTAATATTACATACCCCTTAGCTTTTATTTTATTATTACCATATGTGTTCAACGATAGTCTATTTTTTACTATTTTATTCTCTGCTCCTATCTTCCTAACAAACTTTATGGGCAAACAGTTACAATTCGCACCCGTATCTATCTTAAAAGTAATGTACTCGTTATCTATTAATACATTCTCAGTCCAAATATCTTTATTCTTATTCTTAAACTTCACCTGGTCAAGTGTCACTGAATCTAAATATGGTGTGTCTGATTCTCCCTCGTTACTGCTATTCTCTGACCCACTCTTCTCAACCTCATGCGTTTTCATCTTACTTCTAATCTTTTCCTTACCTTTAAATTGCTGCCTATTATAGCAGCCCACTGCGAAATGATTTAGCTTTTTACATACTGAACAGGTCTTCCCGAAGGCAGGACAGTTTCTGGGACTATGTTTTGTCTTGCATTTGAAGCACTCGTATGCACTGCTACTGCTATAAGATTGATACTGCTTCTTGACTGCATCCACTTGTGTTGCATTCCCTCTTATATTATGAACTTGCTTTTTACTTGCTTCTGAGGATCTACATATGTTTTCTGCCTGACTGAGAGTCAAATTTTTCACTCTGAAGAGCCTTTCTTGTATCTCTGCATCTAATATACCAGCTACTATTCTATCTCTTACCAGAGAATCATGCAATGTTGCGAACTTGCATGGCTTTACTAACTTTTTTATTGCCGTAAGAAAGTTATCAAAGTCTTCCCCTTCTTGCTGACAGCGCGTGTTAAACTTGAATCTATCAAATGTCTCATTTTTAAAGGGCATGCAGTGATTTTCAAACTTTTCTATGACCTCATCATATTTTTCTTCATCTCCAATATTATCAAATACAGGAAAAAGATTTACCAGAAGAAGTTTATATTTGTGGATCTCATTTCAAAGCAGACAATTTTCAATGGAAGAAAATCCTGAAAAAATATTTTTGAAAAAGAATGTGTAATTGATAAAAGAATTAGCTTATTTACAAAGAATATTGTTTTCCGGCAAAAAGTTATGTTAAATTTGGGGATATTAAACCGGGTACTTCTTAACATCTGAAAGGTATTTATTGTCTGTTGGAAAAATGTTGTTAATGCATACTTATTGCTGATTTTGTAGTTTACATCGGTCTGAAAGATCCGCTTCATCCAAATTTTTAGAAATTTAATTATTTCACTCACCTGAAACTTTAAGTGCTTCTAAAAGTATTGATAAATTTGCTACTCAGAAAGCCAGAAAGATTATTTTATAATTAGGTAATTATAATGATTAGGTACCTAGTCTCTAAACTGTAGAACAACTGATTGATATACTTTTCGTTGAGTATTGAGTTGGTACATTTTTATGCAAAGGTGATAATATTGTTTGTTTTTAATTTGATGAAGTATTTTGTTGGTATTATATAAGCTGGCCAAAAAAATGAAGTTTTCAAATTTTATTTGCATTTTTACTCATGAATCACTTCTTCACAACGATGTGACGTAGGAATACGATAAAAATATGTAACTATCTAATCTATTTTTTCCATAAAACTGAAAAACGACAAAACTACAGATTAACTATCAAGTTAAAGGTATTTGACCTTGAACAGAAAAAGAATATACAATTTTTGAGTATCCTATTCTGTAGAGTTTTGTAAGTAACTAATTTAACCATATGACTGGAATAGGGAAATATAAAAAGCTTTTCTAAAAATTAAAACTAAGACTAATACGTCACTTGAACAATATCTAAACACTCAAAAATATTTCACTCCAACAAATCTATTCAAAATGCTTTCTCAGTTTTTAGTGAACAAAGGCAGCCATTTTATCGCAAACGAATACAGATATTGTCTAGCTTATATATTTTCATAAACTTTTTCATCAAAATTATTTTCTTGGTCTTGAAAATATTTTTATTTAGGAAAATAACGATAAACCTCCAAGGAAAAAATCATGTCTAGTTAAGATGTATCAGTATAATTCCGCAATACCGTCAATATCCAGAGTCGAGTCAGAGCACTGAATGAAAACGTTAGCCCTCCAAAAAAGAAGAAAGTAAGATTTGATCTCGAAAATATATCTATACCTACTTAAAATTTGGGTTGCCAACTTAACTTTCATAGCTATTATGGTTGAGAGAGAATGAAAAAAAAAATCTATCTGCTCAGTAACCATCACAAAAAGCCGTTACATTGTTTTCACCTTTGCATTGATAAATTTCGCAAATCATGCAACTTGGAATTTCGTCGAAATGGTCCAATTAGAACTCTGGTTAGCAAAAAGATATCGAAACAAATTATATATCGTTAAAAAATCTTCACTCTAGCGATGTTTATAAAAAAAACAAAAGCTTCCTATCACCTTTACTTTTTTTTAAACGCATAAATTGTTAGAACAATATGAATATTTAAGATACATTACATACTGTGAAAGTTATGAAGTTATAACTTCTTGCATAAGTTGAAATAAGAAGAGACATGGAAATCAGGAAAATGGAAGAAAATATCTTGTTTAACAATTCAGAAATTTTCAAAGTAAAATTTGATTGGATGTCAGTAATTTACAAAAATTTTTTGTCATAATAGTATAGCAAGTCAGCAATGTAAAAAATGAGATCGGGAGTTTTTATGACAGCTATATATGTTATTAAGGAATCAATCCGATGAGTTTTAAACACGAAAAAAAAAAAAGGATTATGATGCAATGAAGTGATAAACTCCACTTTAGTCATGATAATTATGAATTTTGATCTTCTGCATTAGAAGATAATCTATAAAAAATACATCGAGGGAAAAAGAAGACATGTACTAACAAAATGAAAAGGTGTAACAGAAAGAGGCATATTCAAAATTATACTTATCTACAATTATTCTATATATCTCATAACAGTAAAGGGTGACATAGAGTTGAAAAGCTAAGAAAAAATGTGTGAAAACATTTAGAAATACATATAATTAATATCAAATAGATACCTTCCATACGACAGCTGTAAGCCTACATTTTGATGTTTAGGACTTTTTTTGAAAAGAATACTGTACCCTTTTCGTTCTCTCAACGTTTTTGCTTCTATTAGAATGATTTGATAACAATATACTTTCAACTGGTTGTTGAGGAGCTAAAAAAATAAAACATAAGTGTGTGGGTATGTGTCAGTAGAAACGGCATTACCTCGCCCAATTCAAACAAACATGTTTCTTGAATATTCAACAACTTTAAAATACCTTTGACATGGAGTACAATAAACCATTAAGTTGCATTAAAATGTATTTGCTAAGCTAAATTTACACTCGCCATGTCATATGCATGCAGGACTTTTCAAGAAAATTCTTCATTAATCATTCAGTTTCATTGGCAGATATAGTGTTGAATTTGTACAAAGTGATTAAAGTGATGAAATGGTAAGTGACTTGAAAGTTCTTATTTAAAAACTAGTAAGACAATAATTGGAAATAATTATGGAAACATGACATTGCTAAAGTTATTTTTTTCAGACTAGTATGAGATTTTCAAGGAAAGTCACCTAAAATACTTAAGAAACTATATGATTTTATATCAAATATTGTTGAGCAACTACCAATTATTTTGATAAAGAGTAAATTTATTGGAAAAATGTTAATATTTAGAGAAATATCAATTCATTGGCAACATTTTTCATCAATTCTTTGTAAACTACAAGTTACTTATTCTTCACAATTGGGGTAGAGTTTCTTTAAAGAATTTAACCAAACAAAAATTACTCAATATATTATTTTCTTACCTCAGAAATATGAATAAAACAAGTAAGATGGGTCAGAACAATACGAGGATCTTTTCTATCACATATTTATTGTGCAGAAATACCACAGTTCACTTGAATGATCTTTATCTTGCAATTCCATAAGGTAGGTACTGCAAAGCTACTAAAGGTCCTCATGTGAATCCATCCAAACGCTTCTATTAAATCAATCATTATATATAGGTAAATATTTAAAAAAAAAAGTGTTGTCGGGGATTGTTTTATCAAATTTCCAAAAATTTTACCTAAATGATAAAATCACTGCAAAAATCTTCAAAACCGGGTGGATGCGGTTCTCTAGTTGCTACTTCAATAAACTAATTCTTTTTTTGTAACTGGACTTTAAAAGACATTACAATACAAACTTCCAGGCCCAGTTCAGATCAAGCTACCATTGAGGAATTGGTGAATATGTTAGAGTATGTACAATTCTTTTTTATTAGAGGCCATTTTGGTAAATAAGAAATCACGCTCCTTTACCTAAAAATAAATTATTAGTAAACTACTTCCAATATTGGTGTAACGCTTATACTTGTTATTAAAAAAGATATTCAAATACTTGCCAACATCTTAAAAGCATTTAGCTTGTTTAAATCATATTCATCAACATAAAACATTGTGGTGTGTATGTGAGCGTTTTCAAATACACAAGTACGTAAAGGTATATTAAGTTCAAAACTCTGACATCAATAAGATGATGATTATGATGACAAAATCAGATGAAAGAATACGACATGCAATATCAAATTACTTAGTTAAAGGTGTAGAAAATGTGAGAAATAATTGTACATACCTACTATAAGAATCAAAATTTTAAAAATATACATTTTCAATCAAAATCTACTTCATTACTTAAACTGTATTCACCTAATCTTCACGTATAAAACTTAAACATAAATAAGTTTTCCGACTAGATACCAATTCCGTTCCTATCATTATAATGAATTACGAAGTTTTTTTGTTTGAAACTTTGGTTTACTTTGACCTTGGACGAATAAAAAAGATGAACCCAGCTGACATGTTTGAATATAATTGAAGCCAACTTACAGTAAACCTCAATGTTGTCAAATTTTACAATTTATTTATTAGCTGGATGCATGTTACGTTTCAAAAATATTTATTCATACATCGTAATATTATTAAAAATCTATAAGAATCTGGCTCTAGTTCTCACTAAATTTGGTTAATTGACAATAATCCCCACAATTGATCTAAAAAAAGAAGAAGAAAATAATTTTGGCGAGAATGTTTATGAAAAAATATAAGCTAGGCAACATTGCTATGTAACTGTATTCGTTTATGCTTTTGTTTTATCTAGAATAGAATGTGTGAATGAAATAATATCAAATACTAGTTTTATTTGAACACAAATTTACTATAGAAATGTGCCAACAAAACTTCGAATCAGCAAATACTTCGAAACATAAAACACACTGAAGTAGCAATTTGTGTGCTGCTTTTACTACTTCTGCTACCACCACACTCACTATTATATGTCTGACGCCGGTTTCGATGTTCACCTCTAGTTTCTATGTGATTTGTACAAAACAAACAAACAAACAAAATATTACTGCGTATAATTTGATATAAGATGGTTATTTGATTGAATTAGTAACTCACTAATGGTATTGAACAAAATATGTAATTTGATCCGTTTGGTCGAAAGATACAAAAAACTACAGGAAGAGGTGATTTATAAGATATCAACTGTTTTTGGTATTTGTAATAACTGCAAATTATCAAAAGATTATTTCTTAAAGGAAAGACTATCATTACTTTGACTGAAATAGAACAACTTTCAAATTCAGTGGTAAGTTCAATAATTACTCATCTTGTACTGGATACTGTGAACAATTTGAAATTATTATTATTATAATTATTTTCTAGTTTATGGTCTTTGAAAAATAGCAATTGAATGCTCTCAAATTTTTTCGATAATAATATAATGGGATTCGTATAGAACTGCTTTTGTTACTTGCCATTTTTCTTGATTAAAAAGTTTCTTATAATGAAAAGTCACATTATTAACAGAAGTTAATTTGAAATTAGAATTTTCTCTATATAGAAAGATTGTTTTCGAGTTGGTATAATAGTGTTCGTTTCTATAATTGATCTTCACTCAGATTTTTTTGTAATCCATTTACTTAACACACTTTATCTGTCTTGATTAAACTTTCCAATGAATATGTAACCAACTCCTAATTTTGATGTGAGGACAAAAATAATTATTGAAAAATGTGAAGTTATTTTGGTTTTCTAGAAAATTCCAGTGTAACAGATTTTGTATAGAAATTTTAAAAGTTTTCAGGTCGGTCTGGTGAAAACATCCAAAGCGACCAACATGGATTTTGAAATATAGTTATAGAATTGTTGATGCCATTGAATTTGAAGAAAATTTGTCAGGTTTTCATTTACAAACGCTTTTGAAAATTTTTTAAGATTTATACATCATAGAAATGCATAACTCAATAAATAACTTGATATTAATGAAGATGCAAGAGCCAGGAAGTGTATAGAAAAAGTGAGAAAATTTGTTGATTTAAGTCCAAATTCAGAATCAAATAACAATACTGAAGTGAATGTAGTGGAAAAGCCAGTCCTTCATCAAGTAGATTTGAGGATGAAAATACCAATTTTAAATATAGTAATTTCTAAATTTGTCTGTAGGAAAATGTTGCATCTGGTGATCTGATAGAAAAAACCAATCGCAATCAAGCAGAATCAAAAAATGGAGATATAAAGTTTTGGATAGGCTTAGAAGAGGAATAATATACTTTTGAGGACACACAGTTACTGAAATTATAAAATGATATGAATAGTTCAATTAGTTCAATTGCTTCTCCATCAAATTGGACATGAACGCTGATTCTTCACAATTACAACCAGATTTTGTGAAATTAGAATAAAACAATTGGATGATCTATGGAAAATAGAGTTCGAAATAAACTTTGATCAGATCCCGGAATTTAAATTTCCCAAGATAGTGAATATTCATATCATTATATTTGTAATTTGGATTGTAAATAAAGTGAATTTAACTTATATTGTTTAGTGATTGATGTCTTGTACCTTGTTATTTTCAAACTAAAACTATTTAGATGATGTTTCTGTTTGCCAATGAACACGAAAATTGTTCAGAAAATGGGAAAGTTTTGAAATTATAAAAAAGAAAAAAAAAGATCGTTTTAGTTCCATAAAAGGTTATTAGTTTTTCAACTAGAAATATTCAGGCAATTTAAAAGAAATTTGCTTCAGTCTCAACAACTAAGCCCCGTAATGGTTCGTATTTCTATATCAAAATGAATCATTCATTGAGATCTCTCTGTGGTAAAGCATTGTCGGTCGAATATAGAAAAACTCTGTATTTACTAAGTTATATATAGATTATGTAAATTCCAAAGATAATAATCTTGATGTATTTACTCAACCTCTAGACAGAACTAAATTTGTTTATTTCAAAGAAGTTCTGCGTATATTTTAGGATTTAGCTTTACTTCGTTTGTTCTATATGTATGTTTTAATACAATTTCAATGTTGTTCTTTTTTATACTGTTTACTCCTTTATTGTATAAGCAGCTTGAAATTTTTATCACTATCGTCTTGGGCTCCCCTATGGTGGTTAGGTTAGGTTTTTGTGCCAAATGGAATTGGGCATCAAATTGACGGAAAGGAGCATAAAAATGATTGGTTCGGCGGATAACGCGTTAATCATGGAGTTACTCATATTTATGACGTTTTAATAAAAATATAATTGAATTTTTTTCAGAAATTTAAGGAAAAGGCATGAAACTGTTGAAATTAGGCATAAAAAATGATTTGCATAAAATTAATTAAAAAAAAAATGATTTTTCAACAAACTTTATTGAGAAAATTAACAAATTTTTATCAAAAATTAGAACGAGAATTTTTCCTTGAAATCACGACACCATCACTCAAAAGTATATTTCTGGTATTCTCCTCATATTTCGTCCACCTTCTCTTCTTCATCCTCCTCTACTTCTTGCTCCTCTTCTTCTTCTCTGTGATTTTAGATCAGTTATTATTTCCTTATATTTGAAAAAAAATAAATTATTTTAACTTGTATACATTCACTAGGACGTTTACTAAAGTATATATTCGACTCCAATCAAAACAGGTACGTTTTACCATATAATTTGAATAAAAAGATAAAACTAACCTAACCTCACTATTGTAATTTTGTTAAATATAATTGTTTTAGATAAAATGTACAGTTTGAACTTTTATTTTACGAAATCAAGTCGTTGTGAATGAAATCAACCTTCCTAAATAATTTCACGGTATACTTAAAAAAATTATAAAATTTCTGAAAAATGTGATTTGTTATACCTACTAAAATATCTGATGAGTTTTCATGAATTTCTATTTATAAGTGGAATTATTCAGAAACAGTTAGTTTCGTTTACAAAAATAACAATTGTTCTAATTCTTTTCTCATGTTTTATATCTAATTTTAGCGTTTTTCATCTAAATAATAATGGTGCAGTGTTGGGCACCTGGCTGTAAGCATTACAATGTCAGAGAGCGTTGTAAGTTTTATAGATTTCCAAAGGATCCAAAAGTAAGAAGCAAATGGATAAAGCTAACAAGGTATATAATGATGAATTTTATAACTGTTTAAAATTTTATTTTTTCACAATATTTGTAGAAGAACAACAGAACCAGGTCCCGGAGCTTTTTTGTGTAGTTGTCATTTTGTAGATGGAAAAAAAGAAAATGGGCCAACCATTTTTTTACACAATGAAGGAAAAATGTTTAACGACCAATATCCCCAGAAAAAGAAAAGACCACTTCAAGATGGGTTGGAGTAAGTAGATACCTTTAGTGATTTTTTTATTTCTATTTATTGTTTTATCCATTTGCAGATTGCAAATTGAACCACAAGCATCTACGTCAAAAGAAACAGACGACTTCTCTCAAAGCAACCATGTTATGACAGAAGCAGAAAACTATTTCTTACGACAAAGTCTAGAAAAAGCTACAGGTAGTCTCTCTCACTTATCAGAAACATTCTCCTTTGATCATATTAGGAGTGATAATAACTTGGTCATTTTATATACTGGTTTGCCTACAACAGATGTATTCATGGCTCTGTATCATTTGTTGGAAAAAAATGAAATAAGATATTATTTTAAATGGAAGGTAGAAAAAATGAGAAAAATTGATCAGCTGCTCATGACTTTGATGAAATTGAAACAAAATTTTCCACATCAAGATTTAGCAGTAAGGTTTAATGTTTCACAAGGCACAGTCTCAAATGTTGTAACAACATGGGTGCATGCCTTGCATGAAATTTTATTCAAACAATTCATGTCTGAAATACCAGATAGAAGTAAAAATCAGTTGTGCTTACCAAACTGTTTTAGTAGTTTCACAAATTGTAGAATTATAATAGATTGTACGGAAGTTTATACTTGTATAAATCGCCAAAGTATGTATTCCCAGAAGTTGACGTACAGCTCATATAAGCATAGAAATACATGCAAAGGATTAGTAGGTGTTGCACCAAATGGTGTAGCTACATTTTTATCATGTTTATATCCAGGTTCAACATCAGACAAAAAAATTGTCAAAGATTGTGGAATCTTAAATCAACTTAAACCTGGAGACTTGGTATTGGCAGATAAAGGATTCCTAATTAAAGATTTAATGCCTCCCGGAGTTCATATTAATATTCCCCCATTTCTTACAACTCCTCAATTCACTACAGAACAAGTTCATCAAACTGAATGCATTGCTCGAGCAAGGATTCATGTGGAGCGTGCTATAAGGAGAATGAAGGTGTTCAATATATTAAATTTAATTCCACATTCTTTGTTACCACATGCTGATGCTGTGTTTCAGGTAGTAGGTGCTTTAACAAACTTGCAGTATCCTTTAATTAAAGAAGTTGGATAACTTTATTATGAAGGGATTTAAGATTAATCATATCGTTAGATTTTGTATAAATAGTTTTTAAGTCTTATGAACCTATTTAACTTGTAAAACATGTTTATCTTTGCATTGTATCAACTTGTCTGTAATATATACATTGTTATTTTAAATCTGTTGTTTTACTTACAAATAAAGTTATTATAGCTAGTTTTATTAAACAGTTCTTTTTACTGAACCTTAATTTTCCCCTTTTTATCAAATGTAAATCATTGGCTTACGATTACATAATTAAGACAGTTTATATGTGTTTTCATATTAATTGAGAAGAATATATGTAGTCACACTTTTGTAAACAAAATGCCTTAAGGGCAATTGAAATTTGAGAGCCATGGATAGAAACTCTGAAAAGTGACGTAGTGTTTGAAGTTCTCACACTCTAAATAGCTTATTGTTAATCATTTAAATTCAAAACTTTCTCTCAATTTAATTCCCTTTGCAGGAAATGAATAAAAATTCAGAATTCTGTTAATATTTTATTAGGATAAAATAAATGGTATGAATTTTGAAATATAAAATGTTTTTAAAATATTTAAATTTTTTGTCCATTGTTCACTCCTACCAATTCGTACAATGATACATTCACTTGGTACCCATATTACTAAATAGCACATATCCTTTTCAGCAATATGTAACGCACCTTGTACTTGGTGATAATAGTGATGATTCTCGTTAATTATCATCAAGTTTTCTTCAAAGTAAACTATGTAGTTTTTGTCTTTTAACACTGGTCTCAATTTTCCAACATTTCTGTGTTTGAAGGGACACTTTACTTCAATTAAGCATCTTTCGCTAACAAACCCATCAGGACTAGCACCCAAAAATCCACAATAGTCCATGCAAAATCCGGCTGGATCCACTGATAATCCGGTAATTTTTTGAAATACAGCAATTGCTGTCACTTCATGTTCTTTTCCCCACTTTATTGCTTGTATACCATCCAGCTCGTACCCTTCTAGTAGGCTTGAAAATAAAGATTTTGAGAATTTGTTCCTCCTGCAGGCTGACAGTATAGAGCCAAATTTACTACCTAGTTATTCTGTACTTTCTAGCAACTAGCCAATTTTCATTAATTGACTGTCCTCTAGTTATTTGTTCAACTTTATTTATAGTATCGATATCTACTGAGCATTTTTATTTTAAAAATGTCTCTTTGTCAGTAGCCTGTGTATACTCTAGTGAATATAAAATATCTTCAATATTCTTTATTATGCTTGTCAATTGTGATTGCTCAGACATAAACAGCCATGTAAATCCAACTGGATTAGAGTATCCTAATTCATTCCTAAAATCTGCCATTTCTTGGGTTGATGCTGGTCTCGAAAAAGCCTGATAATTAGAAAATTTTGATTTGTAGAGATCACTAATCCTCACAATTTTTTCTCCATCGCCAGTAGGTTTGCGCTGATTCCACACACAGGTTTTGTCAGTAACACTGACGTTGTTGTGTGCATGAAAACATACAGCTGCCATGTGATGGCATACTGCTTGTCCCCTGGGGCAGGAGCAGGTGGCATCCAATATACCATCCTCGTAATCAATGGAAACCTGAAAAATAACATGATTATGCAAAATAACAACGATCTTTTTGATATGACTTCAAAACTCACCTCAACATTATAAGTTCTATTCTTCATACTGGCTGTAACTTCACCTCGAAGTAGGGCAGGGGAAAAAGCAGGATCGAAAATCATTTTTTTCACATTGCCACTGCTATAAGAGTTTTCACCTCTTTGTAGTTGGGCGATATTGTCCTTAAAAAAGGTTGCTATTGCAGATAATGTTAAAACATGCGTTGATGACACTAGAACAAATAATCAGTATTATTTAATTTGATATATTTCAATATTATTCCAATAGTATACATTAATCCAGTCAGCATAACCTAAAATGTAGCTTTTAAAATGAGAAAATACTGTATTTTTTGTCAATTTAAATTATTATAACTATTTTTATTTTATCAAGTGAATACGATTACTTACTTTTTAACAATTTTTTTCCTTTAATAACTCCTATAAAACGCTTAATTAATCAAAAATCTAGACACAAATGGAAAATAGTATGGCTACCAGGTTTGTTTAGATACAAAGAATGTTTGTGACGTCACACTAATGCCGCGTATTGATGATATCTTTACGTATCGGAAATAAAAAAAAGAAAAAAACGATTTTTCGCCTTGTACATCACGAAACAAAACCGCTATAGTTACGATGATTTAACTATCTGAAACAAATAAAATGAAAATATGTAGACATATATGTAATACCAACTGTCCATATAGGAGTCTTACCTATATGAGTATTAATAGTATTACCATTGTATAAAGAATATTCTTTAGGCAATAATACGTTAGGCAACGTATTATAGCCAAAATAATATTTTACAACGTTGCCTACAATATTTTTTGTATCGAAAAGGAAAACGGCAACATACTAGTACGTTGTGAAGTTGACTTCTTGTGTGATTAGACAGTTTAGGTTATTGCGTATCTGTCATTATATTAAGTTATAACAATAAAAAGGATATTTTTATTCTAATAATACCAAAAACAACAAGTTATGGGTCCGAGACTTTTCACTGTATAAATAAATAATTAGGATTTCGAATCTAAAAACGAAAATTCATTAGAACAAAAAACTTTTCTGGAAACTGTAAAATAAGTGGAATAACTTTAAAAGCATATAGAATTATGGACTTGGTTATAAACCGCATAGGTACCAAGTAGTATTCATGATTATGAATTATAAAAACATACATTTGTCAACATATATTATGAGCTGTACTGGTAATTAAGTGACACGGAAATATTTGAAAAATTGTCTAAGCTGTATGAAGGACATACAGAACAATTAAAAGGTAAGTTCACTCAAAAATTTTTCAGCTATACCTATAAGAGAAATGATAATCAATATATCTGTATTCATAAGCGATAATAATAACCACAATGAGAGGCGATGAGTACACATTTAAAAAACTAGAAGATCAAAGCATGATGAAACCTGCAAAACGTGACATAAGCATAAAAGTTATTAGAAACATACATTTTGATGAATGCTTTCTTCAGAATGTTATAATATTTTCACTGGAACACAAAAGTTGAGTGTCAGACTGGATAATAGAATACTTAAAAATGGTTGAAATTAAATTTGATACAAAAGTTCATTAAGTAAATATGAAAAAATGAGGTACTATTCTTGATTATACTCCAGCAAACTTTCCATAACTTAATGGAAAAGTGATTGAGGGTAAACCACGGACACTAAATAATCCAAGTGTATTTGGCTCAGATGCTTATGCCAAACATTTAGAAAAAAACCTCAAAATTTGACAATAAAAAGAAAAAACTTCAGGTGATAGGATACTCGAATGGATATCGGCTCTGGAATAAAAATGAAATACATGATAATTCCTCAAGAAGCTTGAACAATCTTGACAGTACTTTAACTCTTGATAAACATTGTACTTCACAATGAAGCAGGAATGCTTTGTGCTCACTTCCCATTTCATCACACAGAATAGCAAAAAGTCGGGATTGCTTGGGCCGTGACTTAATGAAAGTTACAACCCTCAGTTCATAGCACGAGCACCATCAGTTGTCCGTTTTATTTCGTTATCTGTAATTAAATCATCGAGATATTTAAAAATTTTTTCCGCTGTTGGTTTTGACTATAAAGACTTGCAAAAAAGCAGTTCTTCTTTTATGTTTTAATTGGGTTCGAAACCTAACAAAGGCTAATAGATTAGCTTAGCAAGAAACTTCAGTACTTTCATCAAGTTGATGTGAAAAGTTTGTTTTAAAAATTCCTTTTCAGTGAATGAAACTTCAGATTCTACCCTACAGAATGAGCTGTTCTATTTTTAGCTATCAATACGAATAGGCGATATGATGCAATTGTAGCTTGTCTATTTTGATCACCAGAAATTGATGTTTTCATTACTGAGTGTGACTTTAAGTAAAAGGGCTTAAAAGATGCTATGAAGCTAAGAAGAATACTCACATTGAGAAATCCAAGACATGTACTACTATTACAACACTCACTATTACACTGCCTGGCGCCTGTTTCTATGTTCTCCGTTAGTCTCTATGTGTTTTGTACAAATCAAAAAAATATTACCGAGTATAATTTGATTTAAGATCGTCAGTTGATTGAATTAGTAAACTCACTCTCTACTCAATAACAACATTCTGAGGGCTAATGTAAAAGGCTTTTCTGTTCTATTTTTAGCGTGATGGGTAATGGGATGGTTAAAAAATGTTTTTGATGAATTTAAATTTGAAAAATCTGTCCCCACTTTCATGAATAAATTCGACGCATTTTTTTATTAAATTAGTTTTTCGCTACCACAAAGTCCTTGCAAAATGAAGTACCCAAGGCCCCTAGCTTCGGGTAATTCATCAGTATTCGTGTTTGTTTCCTGTTTCTTTTTTATTGGAACTTCAATACCAGTGACAACGTTAGAACATTCTTCTTGTTGGTTACAAGAGTTAGTTTATTCTTAGAAGCACTTAAAGTTTCAAATGAGTGTAATAATTCAATTTAGGAAAATTTAGATGAAGCGGCTCTTTCAGACATCGTTGTAAAGTACAAAATATGCAATAAATATGCATGTCGATGAGTATGATTTACACAATCTAAATGCTTTTAAGAGGTTGGCAATATCTAATACTAATGAATGAATCACCTCTTCCCAAATAGTATTTACAAAGCCAGATCGATAAGTCCACTTTTTGAATTTCCGGCCTGCCAACTGAAACAGCAACACTGCACATATCAATATGCGGTGTTGTTTGATTACTATATCTATACACCAAAAAATTGCTAACAATAATTTATTCAAACTGCTTAAGTTATTTAAACAACTTTTTTTTATTAATATTAAATATATTGATTAAATCTGATTAACTATATGTAAAAAAAAACTCGCGTGAAGAACAGCAAGGGCACGGAGGTAAACGTATAAATAGTATGGGAGCTCAACAAGATTTGAAATTTTTATAAAAAGATTCATTAATATCTTATATGAAAGAATAATCTAAATCCCTTCAATTTCAAACACATATATAAACATTTTTCTTCAAAACAATTAGAAAACACAATTAAGATTTTTACTTCACCAAAGAGTTTGTGATAACCTTTTCAGAATGTAAATAAATGATTCTGTGAATGTAAAACGATCGGTTAAACTTACATTCTGGTCCACATTTCTTAGAAGCACATTTTAATCATTCTCCAAAGCAACCATGGCATCTTAAATTCAAGTAGTCACAAAAATCTATTTCTAATTTATTTTCATAAGATTAATCTTTTTCTTAAAAGCGTCTTGTAAGATTTTTCAGTTTGTGGTTTTGTTGTAAGTGAATATAGATATATTTTCGAGATCAAATCTTACTTTCTTCTTTTTTGGAGGGCTAACGTTTTCATTCAGTGCTCTGACTGACACTGGATATTGACGGTATTGCGGAATTATACTGATACATCTTAACTAGACATGTTTTTTTCCTTGGAGGTTTATCGTTATTTTCCTAAATAAAAATATTTTCAAGACCAAGAAAATAATTTTGATGAAAAAGTTTATGAAAATATATAAGCTAGACAATATCTGTATTCGTTAGCGATAAAATGGCTGCCTTTGTTCACTAAAAACTGAGAAAGCATTTTGAATAGATTTGTTGGAGTGAAATATTTTTGAGTGTTTAGATATTGTTCAAGTGACGTATTAGTCTTAGTTTTAATTTTTAGAAAAGCTTTTTATATTTCCCTATTCCAGTCATATGGTTAAATTAGTTACTTACAAAACTCTACAGAATAGGATACTCAAAAATTGTATATTCTTTTTCTGTTCAAGGTCAAATACCTTTAACTTGATAGTTAATCTGTAGTTTTGTCGTTTTTCAGTTTTATGGAAAAAATAGATTAGATAGTTACATATTTTTATCGTATTCCTACGTCACATCGTTGTGAAGAAGTGATTCACGAGTAAAAATGCAAATAAAATTTGAAAACTTTATTTTTTTGGCCAGCTTATATAATACCAACAAAATACTTCATCAAATTAAAAACAAACAATATTATCACCTTTGCATAAAAATGTACCAACTCAATACTCAACGAAAAGTATATCAATCAGTTGTTCTACAGTTTAGAGACTAGGTACCTAATCATTATAATTACCTAATTATAAAATAATCTTTCTGGCTTTCTGAGTGGCAAATTTATCAATACTTTTAGAAGCACTTAAAGTTTCAGGTGAGTGAAATAATTAAATTTCTAAAAATTTGGATGAAGCGGATCTTTCAGACTGATGTAAACTACAAAATCAGCAATAAGTATGCATTAACAACATTTTTCCAACAGACAATAAATACCTTTCAAATGTTAAGTCTAAACACTGCTAAGAAGTACCCGGTTTAATATCCCCAAATTTAACATAACTTTTTGCCGGAAAGCAATATTCTTTGTAAATAAGCTAATTCTTTTATCAATTACACATTCTTTTTCAAAAATATTTTTTCGGGATTTTCTTCCATTGAAAATTGTCTGCTTTGAAATGAGATCCACAAATATAAACTTCTTCTGGTAAATCTTTTTCCTGTATTTTCAATGCATCTAGCTACTTTTGTCTTTGCTCTACATTCGTACGAAATCTACAATTTTATATTGTAAAAAGTTATCGATTTATCAACAAATAAGTTTGCGTTACTCCACTGATACTCCCCTATGGAATTAAAAAAAAATAAGACTAATATGTCACTCGAAAAATATCTAAACACTCAAACAAAGGCAGCCATTTTATCGCAAACGAATACAGATTCATAAGATGTCTCGGTATAATTCCTCAATACCGCTAATATCCAGTGGAGTCAGAGCACTACATGAAAACTTTAGTCCTCCAATTCTATATCCACTTACAACTAAACCACAAACTGAAAAATCTCACAAGATGCTTTCAAGAAAAAGATTAATCCGATTTAAATCCGTCAGACCTACAGCATCCAGTCAAAATTATCCTCAAACTGATAAAAATAGAGAAAGATCATGGCGACTTGATACCGCAATTTTACCGACATCGAATTAGTCTAAGACACCGATTAAAATAAATAAAAAAAACCATTTCGATATGGTTCGGCAAGTCTATCGCCATCCAGAGACACTAGTGAACAAATTGCAGAAAAATAACGATATACTTCCACGAAGAACATCAATCCCGTTTGACGCGACAATGCCGTCATCATCTTATGAAAATAAATTAGAAATGGATTTTTGTGACTGCTTGAATTTAAGATGCCATGGTTGCTTTGGAGAATGCTTAAAATGTGCTTCTAAGAAATGTGGACCAGAATCTAAGTTTAATCGACCGTTTTACATTAACAGAATCATTCATTTACATTCTGAAAAGGTTATCACAAACCTTTTCATGAAGTAAAAATCTTAATTGTGTTTTTTAATTGTTATGAAGAAAAATGTTTACATATGTGTTTGACATTGAAGGTATGTAGACTATTCTTTCATATAAGACGTACATGAATTTTTTTATAAAAATAAATAAAGTTAATTCAGTTTTAATCAATATATTCAATGTTTATAAAAAAAGTTGTTTAAATAACTTAAGCAGTTTGAATAAATTATTGTTAGCAATTTTTTGGTATATAGATATAGTAATAAAACAACACTGCATATTGACATGTGCAGTGTTGCCGTTTCAGTTGGCAGGCGGGAAATTCAAAAATTGATGGACATATCGATCTGGCTTTGTAATTACTATTTGGGAAGAGATGATTCATTCATTAATATTAGATATTGTCAACCTCTTAAAAGCATTTAGATTCTGTAAATCATACTCATCAATATGCATATTTATTGCATATTCTGTATTTTACATCAGTCTGAAAGATCCGCTCCATCTATATTTTCCTAAATTGAATTATTATACTCATCTGAAACTTTTAGTGCTTCCAAGAGTGAGGACTCTCTTATAACCAATAAGAAAAATGTTCTAATAATGTCACTGATATTGAGGTTCCAATAAAAAATAAAAACAGGAAATAAACATGAATACTGATGAATTATCCGAAGCAAGGGTTACTTCATTTTGCAAGGACAAGGAAAATCCAATTTACAAAAAAAATGCCTTGAATTTATTCATGAAAGTGGGAACAGATTTTTAAAATTTAAATTCTTTAAAAACATTTTTCAACCATCCCATCACCATTACATTTCTCGATCCTATCGTATGGTTCAATTAGTTATTAATGTTGCTCGACTTCGAGATAATGAAGGAGTTGAGCGGAAACAAAAATTAAAACAATACATATTTTCTACGAAAAGGATTTTAGGGATCTCAAATATTTAAGTTTATCTACTCGAAAGTAGCTTTTTCATAACTACGATGTTTTATATAAAAACACATGATTTGTTAGTATTTATTTAAGTGATACCAAAATTTAAATTGTCCACAGTAATCAGTACAAGATGAGTAATTATTGAACTTACCACTGAATTTGGAAGTTGTTCTAATTCAATCTGAGTAATGATAGATATGTAATCAAATTACATATTTTGTTCAATGCCTTTAGTGAGTTTACTAATTCAATCAACTGACGATCTTAAATGAAATTATACTCGGTAATATTTTTTTGGTTTGTACAAAACACATAGAGACTAACGGATAACGTCGAAACAGGCGTCAGGCAGTCGAATAGTGAGTGTGGTAATAGTAGTACATGTCTTGGATTTCTCAATGTGAATATTCTTCTTATCTTCATAGTATCTTTTAAGGACTTCTAGTTTTGTGATATGTTCATTCAACAAATTTTCGGCAGCTGTCTGTATGTCCTCAGTGTCGATTCATTGTACAATCAACATGTAAAGTACGAATCAACTAGGAAAATGCCACAGGCGTCATCAACTAGTTATCGTCTGCCTCACTTTAAAATATTCCCTCTCTGTCGCTTCAGACTGATATACCAGTGGCGTAGGTTCTTATTTCTTATTTACAAAAAAATATATTTTAAAGATTTAAACATATATTACAGTAGGATATTACTTAGTTATTACTATCTTATAGAAATAGCAACTGTTTATTGCATAGAGGTTTGGTGTGCATGGTATATTTATAATAAACGCAGTGTTTGCACGTGTTGAGTGTAATATTTTATCTATGTCGTTAATTAAAAAAAAAACATTATTCGCTATCAGAACATCCTAGTTAATCCTCTAATAAGCTATCAGTATCCTCGCTGTTTTTGTCTTCACTTTCTTCCGATGAACCCGTGTTTACTGTAAATATTAAGTGATCTAGAGTGTGGTCTAAGATGTGCTCTTTTTGTATAAGGTCATTCTCATATTTTTTAACATGTTGGCAAATATTATACCACTCTTGTTCCGATACCTCCTCAAATTTTTGCCTAGCGAGTGCCGTTGTATTGTGCGCAACTACCCAATTTTTTACTAACGCCCAGATTTTTTCGATCGGGTTTAGTTCTGGATGATAAGGAGGTAAACGTAGTACACGGTGCCCATGTTGTTGTAACAGTTCGTCTAGTTTGTACTTTATGGGGAAACGAAATTCATTTTCTTGAAAAATGCGGTATAGTTCCGGTTTTGTTAGTTTGGGGTCTGCTGGTAATCCATTTTTTGTTAGCCTGTTGCGTTGTCTATATCGAGGACGGACCTTTCAGGCAGATTCGGCAACAATTGCTTTTGAACCCATGTCATGAAATTTTGATTATTCATGTCTTTATGGTAATCACCAATTTATGTACCTGCAAAAACAAACAAGTATATAGTATATAGTAAGTATATTATAATTCTATTGGTATATGATAAGTAGGTGGTAAATGCTATGGTTAATCGCAATTTAAATGCAATTGTACAAAAAAATATTTTTTCTATTCTGGCTAAGCCTGGTCGACACTGGAATCTGAATTTAGATATTGACATTAATATTCATAATTTTCGGTATACGATATGCCGAAATATCGATATTTTAGCCATCACTAATTCTATTTTAAAAAATACAAGTATTCAAACTTACCTGATTTAAATATAAATTATCAGTTTTTTACGAATCCTTTTTCTCCACCAGCATGTATTATAATCAGTCGTTGGCCTTTAGAAATTGGCTTCTTCATTCCTTTTAGAGTCTCATCGTACCAGCCTCTGTCTTTAACATGGCTGCTGTGTATGTAAGTTTCATCAGTATAACATATATTACGGCCTCTGGCGAGATACGATCCAGCTTTCTTTTTTTAGTGTTACGTATTTTTTTCGGCGATTGAAAAGATGTGCTTGGCCCTCTCCACTCAACTTATTGAACTTCTTTTGATATCTTCTGGAAAGTAGACCTTGACACCCCAGTAGCAGCTAGTACTCTTTCCCTGAAATATCACAAAATGTTAATATTCTAATTTAAAATATGACACTCAATTAGTAGGTGCCTATATAAAAATGTGTAAATTCTGCATTTCTTCAACCAACTTCTCGAATTAAATCTCGCTACATACCTGTAATTTTTTAAAGGAATAGTAACTCCTTCATCTGCCTCTTTTTTCATGAAATTAATAATATTTTGATTATGATTTATCGCGTATAATAAGACCTGTTTAACCATTTAATGTATATATTTAAATAATGTTGAGTGCGCTACTGAACTTGGCACATGCGCCTACCTAGAGTAACCGGGCTTGCGCAGAAGAAGACAGACATCAATCATCAAGGAGCCACGAGGCCAACAGCGTTTTTTGTTCAGGCACACAAAGCATTTGTACAATAAAGTGAAAATCAAAACAAATCGTTTTATTGTATACAGTCCACTTTAAAACATTTTCAATCAAGATATCCAACCATTTTGGTCTCTTCGAGCGAATTTAGTGTAAAAGCAGCGGCAACAGTTCACGCTGATTCAACAATTCAAGACAGTACTTACAACAATCAGACAATCACAGGCTGAAAAGTGTAGTGCAAATCATTTATTCTTCCAAACCGTAAGTTTGTTCCATTTTATCATCTGCATGCATAGGGATTTCAAATCATTAAAATCGATATTATTTCATTCTGAATCTCTATAAGTATTTTACTGCAAACTAGTTCATTTCATTTAGTCGGTTCTCACAAAACATCACAATGTTAGCAGGAGAAAATGAAGTAAATGTGTCAAAAGTAGATCAATCGAAATCGGACAAAACCGATATTTTGCTAGAGTTAAAAGAGCAACGCGATGTAGTTATCGAAAAGCTGAATAGGTTTATAAATTTCATTAAATGAGCCAACGAATCCGATTTATTAGAATTAGAATCACGTCTAGACCACGTATCGAGTATTTTCAACCATTTCGAACAAGTTCAGTCACGAATAGAATCGCTAGAAAAGTGTACAACTAATTCAGAATATCGTTAAACATTCGAAAACAGCTTCTTCAAAGCACAAGCCGGCGCTAAAAATAAAATTGTAGAGTTTCACAGCAACATACAAGCCAGAATAACAGCTAGTCATAATGTAGCTAGACAAAATAATTTGTTCAACAATAGTGTTACTGTAAATTCAAAAATTACACTGCCACCAATTGACTTACCTATCTTTGATGGCGATAAAAAAAATGGGTATTTTTCATTCAAAGATTTCAGGCATTAGTTGACCAGAATCAGCAGTTATCTCAAGTAGAAAAGTTGTATTATTTACAGCGCCGACTTAAGGGTGAGAAATTAATTCAGCAACTTGAGTTGACAGATGAGAATTATTTAGTAGCTTTACGTATATTGCGAGAACGATTTGAAAACAAAAAAAATTATTATAGACAAACATGTAGAAGAATTATTTAACATGCCAGTAATTACTAAGGAATCAGCTCATTTTTTAAGAAATTTAACTGACACATTCAAACAACTAATTACTTCACTCAAAGCTCTAGGTGAACCAACTGATTCGTGGGATCGCCTATTAATTCAACTATTAAAAATTAAACTAGACGCACGTACTAGGGAACGTTGGCATGAACATTTACATTTACAAAATAAAAGAGAACCTCCACCATTGTCAGAATTTCTCGACTTTTTAGTAAATCGTTGTGAATATTTAGAAAGCAAAGAAAAAACTGATAATCAGCAAACCATGTTAAAATCTAACTATTATAATCACACGCACAAAAATGCAAATAACAGTATACAAACAAACAAAATTAATTCTAAATATCCCTCACGAGGTGAAGGTCAAACAATCACATGTGCCGTCACGCAGGCGCAATGCGCTTATTGCAAAGATCATTACATTTATTCATGTAAAAAATTCCTTAAGTTACCAAGTTCAACGCGACAAAACGAGGTAATTAAACTAAAATTATGCTTTAATTGTCTCAGAGGTGATCATAGGTCAGATTCTTGCACTCGTGGAACCTGCAAGGTTTGTCAAAAGAAACATAACACACTAATTCATCGAGACTACATTCAAACACAAAATCACAGCAATCCTTCATTAGCCACAAACACACATTTGGCAATTGAAAATAAACAAAACACAGACGCACCTCAAGAAACTATCCAACTCTCATCAATCACACATCATCTAAATAATAAAAAACAAAATGTTCTTCCCCAGGTAGCAAGGTCACGTGAAAATGACGTCGGAATCTGGTCATGAGATGACTAGTAATGACCAGTTCAATGACGTGAATATAACGTGAAAATGACCTCCTAATGTCTCGGACCAACGACGTCATTTATATCACATGATTTACACGTCACATAAGACGTGATTTTTAATTGTTGTATGACGTGATTATGGCGTCTACTACTACGTCAATTTGTCCCAGTTTAAAAAATGTTTAATAGGCTTCAATTTGTTTTAATAAAGAAAAAGACTTTACATGTACATAGGAAAGGGAGCACACCTATAAAAATAAACCAAAATATTATTTTGATAAAATTTATTTATCAATAGCATGAAAAACATGGTGTAACTGCAAAAGAAACTTAAAATTCCAGTTTTCATAACACAAATTAACAATGTATTGTAATATCTGTTCAAATTAGAAATACTGAATAGTATATGGTTTATTTATTATGAAAGTAATATTTTAAAATGTCAAAACGTCCTGTGAAACAAATGACTGCTCTATTTGCATGAAAAATTGGAAAAAAGAACCTAAAATTGGCTATGAATAATAGGCATCGCCATTAGAGAACCCCTTAATTCAAGAACAATACATTTGGCAGTTATTTTCCCAACAGGCCATATTTTGAGATCTGTGAGATTTTCAACTATGAAAATATTTAAATTGCTGGAAGGATATGGATATGTATATAAGTCTGAATAGCCAAGAAACTCTTTGCCAATAAGATATATTTGACTGTCAGCACATTTTACTATATTATGAATTTCAACTATTTTATTCCCATTTAAAACATAACTATCCGCCTTAGAATGATTACATGCTGATAATGTTATGCCTGGTAATCTCAATTTATGAAACTGTTGATTCCATTTCAAATTTTCGTCAAAAATAAGTGGTCCCAATGTATGTTTACTTTCCAATTTATACGTAATATTAGATACTGGCTGTGAAATTAAAAAATCCTTTTCAACAAGTCGTCGATGAACTTGTTGTAGGGGATTGGTTGGAGATTTTATTAATGATTTTATCTCTCCCAAATAATTTTCAAACGGAAAAGTCGAAAAATTGTCCAATTTGCCTAATAAATCTACATCATCACAAAGATGTGACATTAAGTGTACATTATAAACCATGAACTCCAAACCATACAAAGATTTTGAATGTTTGATAAATACATTTATGATATTTCTCACAAAAGGGATTTTAAATTTTTCAATATGGCTCTGTGATAACAATATTGAAACAGAAAAATGAAGAGCAAGAAAGTTTTCATATATAGCTAAATCCACAATATCTTTAAGAACCGAAGGACCTAAGTACACTAAAAACATTCTATATTCAGTAGCTTTCCAATAATTTAGTTCATTAAGCGAACGGGGTTTTCGATTGAATTCTACTGGTATCATATTTTTAAGGTTGAGCAATCGTTCTGAAATCATTTTAACTCTCTGATGTTGTAATCTAACCTTTAAGGATCCTGCAATCCAAGTATTCAGTAGCTTTCTAACTACTCCTAAGCAAATGTTGTGCATGTAGTCAATCGGAAAACTACTAATTAGATCAATTGGTAATTCATGAAAACTAGTCTGCGAGATATGATGCTCATCATCCAATTGTAAGCGAAAAGATTCATTCGTGCGTTTCTGACCATTTAAACCATTGAAAACTACCTTGTGTTTATAATATTCTCCGTGAATTGTGCATCTATCACAAGAGGAATATCCTGAGTGGAATTTAGTGCCTTTTAGATAGGCCCTTGCAGGTGCATCACACACAAAACTATGTACCTCTAATGTGAAGTGTTTGTTACAAATAACAAAACCATTTTGCAATAAATCTTTCAATTCTACTATGAATGGATGAAGAAATGTATTCAAAGGATGTGGTTTATTTTTTCCACAAAAGATGGAAATTGCAAAAGGTCTACTACCAGAAATATTTTTTATTAATCCCAAAATAGGCCAAAACTGCATTTTTGAACTTTTGAAGAGTGGAATGCCATCAACATTAAAACTAATTTGAATTTTGTCTACACAAGTATCATTTGAAATAAGCTTAGAAAGAGCACTCCTCAATCCAAAATAACAGAACTGACCAGATTCTATATCAACAATTGGTGTAAATTTTGGGGTTGATAACAAGATACGACTGTCTAAAGGAAGTTCAGGCTGGTAAGGATGAAGCAAATGAAGTAGGTGTGTCAAAGCAGAAAGTGAAATTTTATGTTTTATAGCCCATTCAGCCAAATCATTAGCAATAGAAGTTTCTGTGCATAATGAATCATTGTTATCAGAACTGATTGATTTATCAACTTTAACAGATGATGTACTAGTACTAGTACTACTAGTGTTGCTGCTAATAGTATCATTGAAGAAAAAGCAGTCATTTGTTTCATCAACATTTTCTGCACCCCGTCCAGGGTTAACAGAGGTTCTTGACTTATATTGAAATTCTTGTTTGGTCGCTTGTAAAGCCCTTCTACACTTTTGTCTTGAACCAACCAATTCTTTCAACTTACGTTTTGACATTTTTAAAAATAAAAATATATGCTAATAATTCATAAAAAGTAGTTGATAATACAATCAAACCAGAGCACCAGCATTTCTTTTTTGCTCACGTTGTTTGGCATGTTTTAGCCATATTTTGATAGCATTTTCCACATCTGCTTGAGAGGTCAAGGGAGTTTTGATTTGTATGGCACCTGTAACGAAATAAATGAGTGGTTATTTAATGAGAATTATCCCTGTCGCAGAAATAAAAAAATAGTATTATTCTATTATGCTTTATGAAGGACGAATTTAGGCAGTACCACACAAAAACAACGAATAGTACTTACGAATGATGACAGATTTCACTAAAGTGTTGGAAAATGGCACTTTATTGTTTCTCTGCCCCGCAAAATTATACAATTTGGCCAAACCGTTGGTCGAGAGTAGTCTCATGATTCTATTAACATGAGCTGTGGTGCCATTTACTCCAATTGAGGAAAGGTAGGATGCCTAAAGCAAAAAATAAAACTACTATAATAGAACTCCATAATAAAACTATCACAAAATTCTATTTTAGAGTAAGTACAATAAATATTTAGATTACAATTACACTTAAATCAATGGGAGATGTCTAATTCTTAATTCACTTTTAATGAAATTCTATGTAAAAAGTACTTACCAAATCATTAAATTTTTCTTCGGATTACAAATATTGTTTCAAATTTTCAAACCTCCTTTGATCGTTTATTGGAAACTGCACGGGTATGTCATTGGGTAGACTAGCAACTACTGAACTTCGAGAGTTTTTTAAAAGAGTCTTTACTTCCTTGACCTCTTCTCTCAACTTTTTCAATTCCCGAAAAATTTTCTCTAAATCTATTATATATATATAAAAAAAAATTATTCACAGTATTAAACAAATAAAAGAACCTACTTTTTGGATGAATTCTATCTGTATTCTCTTCAGACTGTATATTGGAAGTTGTTTGAATTGATTGCGAATGTGATCCCCCAGGTGTTTGAGAAAGCAATTCTGTACTTTGTCTAGTGGAAGTTGGTGGAGATATTTGTGAATTTGGTTTCACAATCGGCCTAGAAGCTGACTTACCTAAAACAAAAGAAGAATTCTAATTTTTTATTATTTATTTTCAGTGTCAGATTGTACGCTTAGTATCTACGCTAACTGCGTAGAGCCCAGTTTGATCTCATACCTATTAATATCTATAAAAATATTTCATCCTCTTAAAAAATTATTTGTAAATAAAAAAATAAGTTAGACATTATTTCGATTAAAGCTATTTTAAATAGAAACATATTTATAGAAAAGTGTACTTACCAGAGCCACTCACAGAAATATATTTTTGGAAAGATGGAGGCCTTATCAGATTTGATACTGTTTCTCCTTCACTTTCACTGTCACTCAAAATCCTTCTACTAACGAATTTTCTCCTAGTTCGCTCTCCCTCACAATCTGAAGTAAGGTTGTCCGAATTATATTCGCATTTCTTCAGTTTTTTTTGTGCCTTGTTGAGATCATCTGAAAAATAAAAAACAAATATGTATAACAAATACCCAGAACCACACCACAACTCTTTAAAATTCTTTTGAAAATATAAACTTAATGAAACAAAACTAAATCACGCACCACATTCAAAAAATATTCTTTTTACTCCAGACAACTTCCAATTATATTCATTTGGTTCTTCACATAGTGTGAGAGCCTTATTGAAAGCAGCACTCGTTCTGTATGGTGGCCACAAAACATTCTGCTTCAAAGGGGTGAACCAGGAAGAATGAACCAAACCTATTAAACCATTTTCGGAAAATTCTACACCCACAAATGCCATTGTTACTATAAAACTACAAAATAAAGGTCAAAACTCATACCACTGCTAAATACCAAGTTAATAAAAATGCATAAAATCTACTTCTATTTGAGACAAACAAGGTAAATCATAGCACTACAAATATAGCCATTTAAGTCAATGTATGAAGTTAAGACATATGGTTTATTGAGTTTCTTCATCTATTTGAGCGCTAAAATTTTGGAGGCAATTTATTCAATCAATACCTCCAATTGGCTATTTCCCAATCATAAATGTTTCGCTTGAAACATGAAAATTATAACTGAATAAAATTAAGAATTGAGAAATTGAATTATCATTTTCGACCATACATGCCATAACCTTTAACCAGATATATTCAAATCAAAAAATATAAATAACTATAATAATTATTATACTTACCACAATGGAACAACAGAAAAACTAAAAACACTAATAGCAGCACCGCAGATCATCTAACTATTATTAAATAAAATATATAATCATAATAACCAAGCCGGTTTATGATTAATATAAAATGGTCGTTCGTTGTGGATGGCGGGTTGTCATCATCATGTTGGCTAGCGGCGCAAGCGCATACGCGTTACCTTAGTAGATCCCGCCAATTATAAATTTTTATAGGAAGTTTCTTAAAAAAAATTATTTATAGATATTAGATAATATTATAGGTTTTGTTTAAATACTATATAAAAAGATCTCAATTTTTTTTGGACTTAATAAATAAAAAAATGCTGGAATTTTCAGTGTCATGGTTGTTTATTATCGAAAATAGCCTCACAAAATAATTACATTAGTCACAAAATAAAACAAATGAAATATATCTGATTTTTTCAGATGAGTTATCACTAGATAGTCTCGTCATTATGACGTGACAAGATGTCGTGTTATACACGTCAATTATTTGACGTTATTATCACGTCGATTTTTGGTGGTCTCGGTGTTTTCGACCAGTGATCACCAAATGTTGACGTCATTATGACGTGCCCTTGCTAGCTGGGTCTTAGCACAGCGGCTGTATTCCTCAAAGACAAATCAGGCAATTTAATCAAAGCACGTGCATTGTTAGACTCGGGTCTCAATCAAATCTAATAACCTCTGACCTTGCGCGAAAATTAAATATCGGTACTACCAAAATAAACTTACCAGTGATCGGTGTTAATCAGGTTACTACTAATATCACAGAGCAATTAAATATTGATATAATTTCAAGAGAAAACAATTCTTTTCAACAAAATGCTACATTTTTAGTTATAAACCAAATAGCGGGTAATATTCCAAACTTCAAAATCGATTGTCAACATTTAAATATACCGAAACGAAACACATTACTCTTGCGGATCCTGAATTCGATAAATCCGCCAAACTGGATATTCTCTTAGGCGCAGGTGTCTTTTGGGATATTTTAGCGGATGGGCAATTTAAGCTCGGCGACGGTAAACCGATACTTCAGAAAACATTATTTGGATGGGTCATATCGGGACCCATATATCAAAATTATTCAATTCAAAATAACAGTAGTAATACCATATCATGTAATTTAATCACAACTACGCTTGAAAACGCAATTGAGAAATTTTGGAAAATCGAGGAATACCAAGACGATAACAAAACCAAACGGACGATTGAAGAAAAACAATGCGAAGAACATTTCCTAAAAACAATTCAGCGGACCGAAACTGGCAGATTTCGTGCGACGTTGCCAGTTCGCGAAGGTGTAGGCGATTTGGGGAATTCGAAGATGAATGCGATTAAAAGGTTTCACAAATTAGAAAGTAAACTGATCAATGATACAGTCATACGTCAACAATATTCGGAGTTCATGAGGGAATATGAAAAACTCGGGCACATGACCAAGGTGCCGACGTGGGCAACGGAAGTGGATGGAAAGGGAGTTTTTTACCTACCACATCATGGTGTCGTGAAGGATAGTGCAACCACTAAACTACGAGTGGTGTTCGATGCATCCGCCAAAACAGGAAACGGTATTTCGTTGAATGATACGCTAATGGTGGGTCCTACAATACAGGAAGATCTTTTTGCTATCATCATTCGTTTTAGACAACACAATGTAGCAATGGTAGCGGACATAGGGAAGATGTACCGGCAGGTGGAAATTGTAGAAGAGCAACGTGATTTACAGCGAATTATGTGGCGTTCGGATCCAAACCTGCCTCTAGAAGTCTACACATTAAACACCGTAACATACGGCACAGCTCCAGCTTCATTCATTGCTATACGATGCTTGCACCAACTCGCTTTAGAAAACAGTAAAAAGTACCCAGTAGCATCACAAGTAATAACTCGCGATTTTTATGTTGATGACCTCATCACTGGTACAGACACCATTGAAAATGCACAAATTTTGAGGCAAAACATCACCAACATTTTAGAAAGTGGATCCTTTCCTCTTCGGAAGTGGAAAACTAACAAACCAAACATTTTCAACGATATTAACAACATTTCAGATCTACCAGATCATTATCTATCAACCGATGACCAATCAAAAACTTTAGGGCTTGTCTGGAACTCTCAATCAGACACGCTACATTTCAGCACAGATTCAATACAAATTGAAAATAACAATTTCACAAAATGCGAAATACTCTCCGTAATTGCTCAGTTATTCGATCCATTGGGCTTGGTCGGTCCAGTAATTGTTAAAGCCAAAGTTATCATGCAAAAACTTTGGCAGCACAAAGTAGATTGGGATCAAATTGCTCCTTCACCAATAATTTCAGAGTTTATTCATTTACAAAAGGAATTACCTATTTTGGCTACAATTAAAATTCCTTGACAAATAACAGTTCCCAAAGCCAATATTATTGAAATTCACACTTTCAACGATGCATCTACTATCGCGTATGGTGCGTGTTCATACCTACGAACTGTAGATAACTCCGGACAATGCTCTGTACGTTTAATTTGTGCTAAATCAAGAGTAGCACCTTTAAAGGTTGTCACGTTGCCACGCTTGGAGCTAAACGCAGCTTTATTAGCAACAAATCTGACAGCTAAGCTCATGGAGGCTTTTACTTGTCGTATATCTAACATTTTTTATTATACTGATTCAACCATCGTTTTATCGTGGTTAAATACGGAACCCGCACTTTTAAAAACATTTGTAGCAAACCGCGTAGCGGACATACAAGGAAAATCCAAAATCGAAAATTGGCAACATGTAAAATCCGAACATAACACGGCTGACATCATCTCGAGAGGATCACTACCCAGTCAGCTGCTCGAATGCGACATGTGGTGGAACGGGCCATTCTTTCTAAGCAATCCTAATCAACCGGTCACGAATAATAATTTTTTACCACTCAATGAATTACCAGAGGTAAAAAATTCCGCGTTAACACAAAATGTAATTATAGCTGATAGTACGATATTCGAGAGATATTCTAATTTCGACAAATTAAACAGAGTCATAGCGTGGATTTTACGATTTAAAGGTAACACATTACGTGCAAAACATGATAGAATATACGGTACAAAACTCACAGTGCACGAATTAAAACTGGCAAAACAAAGTATTATAAGGGCAACGCAATCAGTGCATTTTGCGGAAGAAATAAAATGTTTAATTAAAAATAAACCGCTAAACGCTCATTCAAAATTGTTAACTTTAAACCCATTTTTAGATAGCGATCATTTATTGCGGGTAGGGGGGAGAATTGTCAATTCAAACTTTTCATTTGACAAAAAATTCCCTTACGTCATACCTCATAATGGTCACGTCACGCGCCTTCTAATCGAAAGAGAGCATACATTATTATTACACGCTGGTGCTCAAGCAACTTTGGCCTCTTTCAGAAACAACTTTTGGCCATTGCGGGGTAAACGAATTGTCAAAAAGATTTTACATCAATGTATAACTTGCTTTCGAGTAAAGCCTCGCTCTTACAATGAAAAAATGGGAAACTTACCTAGCGTACGCTTCGCACAAGCTAGACCGTTTTTAAGCAGTGGCATCGATTACGCGGGGCCATTTTCGGTCAAGGAAGTTAAGCACAGAAATAGAAAATTTATAAAGGCATATTTGTGTATTTTTATTTGCATGACTACCAAGGCTGTGCATTTAGTGGTAGCAACTGATTTAACTGCAAATTCGTTTCTAAACGTCCTCAAAAGATTTGTTTCACGGCGCGGTCTATGCAGTGATATATATTCTGACAATGGGGGATGTTTCGTTGGAGCAAACAATGATTTGCGATCGTTCCTAAAAACATTAGAACAAGACAATTCATTTTCTACATTTTGTGACACACAAGAAATTCGGTGGCATTTTAACCCTGCGAACATCCCGCATATGGGTGGTTTGTGGGAATCGGCTGTGAAATCGGCCAAATATCATCTAAAAAGAGTGATAGGCCTAAACTGCTTGTCTTTGGAAGATTTTACCACCCTATGCATTCAGGTGGAAGCCACTGTTAATTCTAGACCTCTCATCCCATTAACCGATGATCCCAACGACGTTTGTCCTTTAACTCCCAGTCACTTTTTAATTGGCGACGTGTTGAAGGCCATACCTCAATCAAACGTTCAGCAAATACCAGTTAACAGGCTATCAACGTATCATGCACTGCAGCAAATGTATCATCATTATTGGCGACGTTGGTCTTCCGAATACGTCTCAACTTTGCAGCAACGTGTAAAGTGGAAAACTGCAAGTAAAGAACTTCTCAATATAGGAGCTCTCGCCTTATTGAAGGATAAGAATTCGCCGCCATTGTATTGGGCTTTAGCTCGCATTGTTAAGCTGCATCCAGGCAGCGATGGCATCACTAGAGTAGTTACCCTCCGTGCGAAGAATGGAATCCTGAAGAGGGCGGTGTCAGAAATTTGCGTCCTACCCATAGACGTTTAAAAAGTGTTTCTTAGTGATTGACATTTATTTTGACATTTTACTTTTAAGTTGTTTGAAAACACATATAAATTTCATAATTTTTTATATTATTTGTCGTTTGAAAGTCGAGCCTTTCAAGGAGGCCGGTATGTTTAACCATTTAATGTATATATTTAAATTATGTTGAATGCGCTACTGAACTTGGCACATGCGCCTACCTAGAGTAACCGGGCTTGCGCAGAAGAAGACAGACATCAATCATCAAGGAGCCACGAGGCCAACAGCGTTTTTTGTTCAGGCACACAAAGCATTTGTACAATAAAGTGAAAATCGAAACAAATCGTTTTATTGTGCTTCTCACATTGTATACAGTCCACTTTGAAACATTTTCAATCAAGATATCCAACCAAGACCTTGCTTTCCAACTTTTTTTGCGGACATTATTAAAACGATTTTGTCCCTAATGTTCAAAAACAGCGCTATCTGTAGAATAAACTGGCATAGACTAAAAAATAACACCGAACACAATAAATCACACTATCTACTGAACAACGAATAATACTAAATGCTGAATGTCCGATGTTCGTTCGGTTATGCATCTGACCATAAGCGCAAATTATTTATAATATTACCGTACTTTCCTTCCTAAGTAAAGGCTTGGCAATATCGAAGAGAGGCTCGGGATGGTAATAGATCCATGTATGGAGTGTAGAGAAGGAGTAACATCTCTTATGGACGGTACGTTTAAAATATGGTCTGAATTCTGTAGGGATAATACGTGGCGCTGATTGTACTATGAGATTGAGATCTGAAGTTAAACACTTACTATATCTGAAACTAGCTTCAGATTCTATAAACTAACGAAAACAGAATATTATGTAGGTGGTGAAAAGAATTAAACAACGTTTAAAAATAGTAAAAAAATCATGGTGAAAACTTGTTGTATTTCTGGATGTATAAGTGGTTCTTTAAAAGATTGTGGTATTCGTTCATCTCAAAATATAAAACAAGCAAGTCTCTTTGGAATACCAAAGGTAAGTCATGTTTGAATCTCTTAGAAAGCAAAATTCATTCAAAATTGATATTTTTATATGACTATAACTATTATATTAGTTGCTAATGAAGTTCAATATTTTATTTTTATGAACCGAAATATTTTTTTTATTATTCTATTATTTTTATTGATCTAATTATATCGCTATAATTAGATAACCTAACCAAAATGTTTTTTTTATACTATTTCATTATTGTTACATGATTCTACTTTTTTTTCATATTAGAATATATGTATTATCTAAACCAAATAAATAGCAAAATAATAAAGTTAATTTAACGAGATTCTGTTTTGTTAATCGTTTCATTATTTTAATACTACTAATTTCATTATCCCGGTGCATTATTTAAAGCATTACTATACAGTTATTTTCAAATCAGCGCGTAAAATTCAAGCGAATACCCTCTATAATCAGCGCCACCTATTTTCCCATCAAAAATCAGCTCACATTTTTTAACCCAGAGATGTTCCTCCTTCTCTACACTCCATAGGTCCATGGTTACGCGACGACTTACCTTCGAATTCTGATTTGGACCATGCGGCATTCGTGCAGCGTTGCGTCTATTTAGCACTTGCATTTCTATATGAAAAATACCGAACAATCGTAAAAAAACGCCAGTGTCACATAAATGGAATGGGCCTAAGAGAGAAGGAAATTATTGCGGACTTTGTCAGTTATGACGCGTCTGGCCTTTTCTTAGCTGATTTGTACTTTATACAATAAGTTTTTACATATATTTATTGTATTTAAATATTTACCTCTATTATTCGATTCACTTCCCCATTTTGTTTTCTATTAGCATCTTGATTAGCCATTCGAAGTATTATCTGATGTGGAGTGGTCAGTATTGGTATTACCATTCATTTTCTTAATGCTTCTTTTACACTTGTCAATTTGTCACTGTGCAATCCAATCAAACGAAGACTACGAAGAAGAAGAGGAGAAGCAAGAAGTAGAAGAAGAGAAGGAGGACGAAGTATAAGGAGAATAGCAGAAAAATACTTTTGAGTGGCGGTGTCGTGATTTTTAAAAAAATTTTCTATCGGAATTCAAATTTCCGTTCTAATTTTTGTAAAAATTTGTTAATTTTCTCAATAAAGTTTGTTGAAAAAATCCTATTTTTTAAATTTAAATAAATTTCAATAATAAATCATTTTTATGCCCCTTTCCGTCAATTTGATGCCCAATTCCATTTGGCACAAAAATTTCAAAAATATGACTTAATTTATTATTCAACTATCAAGCCGATAATTTTTCTTATGTCTCAAGTCTATCAATTTCAATAAATTCCAATAAAACAACTTGAAAATAGCAATTTTTTTTCGCGTAATTTCGATGCATAAATCAAAGATTCTCAACATTTTTTTAGAATATTGTTGTGTATCGTAAAAAGTATAGAAAAGAAAAACAGCAGGGGATAGAAGATAGCAGAAGCAGATAGCAGAAGAAGAGGGGATAGAAAGACTAAAACTTGTATTAAAGACAGCTGCAGAATATGGACTAGAAATGAAAAAGAAAAAGTGTCAACTGTTGAAAACCGAGGTAAAATTTTTAGGATACATAGTAAGTGACAAACAAGTCCCAATCATAACTACACACCTATGCAAATATACATAGTTATTGAGCATTCTTTTAGCAGCGATCTAGTGACGATTCGAAGCTTCACCGGATATACTACATGAGTAGAAAGACGACCCCTGCAGAGATGAAGTATACAAGCTATGAGCTCGAAATACTCGCCATTATTAAAAGTGTGAAGAAATTCCGAATCTACTTGCTAGGAACGAAATTTAAAATAGTTACAGACTGTAATGCATTCATAAAAACCATGGAGAAAAGGGACCTTACAACAGGAGTTGCACGATGGGCCCTGATGCTAGAAGAATTTCAGTATGAAATTGAGTATAGACGATGTAGGCAGATGGCGATAAAAAGGATTTTGACTACCGAAGAATATGAAGATTTTTATTTAGAGCATGATATATTGTATAAATACGATAATGGATTAAAATTACTTGTCATTCCAAAGAACATGCAGACTTAAAAAATAATAATAAAAGTCCACGAGATAGGAAATTTTTGAAAGAAAAAAACACAAGGAGTAGTAAACAAGGAATTTTACATACCAAGACTAAAAGACAAAATAGAAACGATTAAAAATAACTGTATACCTTGTATATTATGGAATAAAAAGGAAGGAAAGAAAGAATGAATGCTTCATCCTATACAAAAACTAGAAGGTCCGCTAGAGACGTATTACGTCGACCAAATAGGACCAATGAAGTGAACAAAAAAATTATCAGCACATTTTTGTGATAGTTGATGACTTTTTCAAATTTGTGTGGCTTTATCCAACAAAATCAACCACGACGAAAGAAGTGACATGTTGTCTTGAAAAATAGCGTAAAATATATCACTTCGTCCTGTACGAAAGAAAGAAGGAATGCTTCATCCTAAAATCAACAAAATCAACGACGACGAAAGAAGTGATATGTTGTGAGCGTAAAATATTTGGAAACCCGTCAATGATAATATCTGACAGAGGAACCGCGTTCCGTTCTGAAGAATTCGAATTATATTGCCGAGAAGAAAATATTAAACATGCGTCAACAACTTGTGGAGTCCCACGAGGTAATGGACAAGCGGAAAGGGCAAATAGGACCCTTATACCAATCTTAACAAATCACAGTTTTGAAGAGCCAGGAAAGTGGTACAAATACGTTGACAAAGTACAGACTGCCTCTAATTCGACCTATCAGCGAAGCATAACTACCACACCCTTTGAAGTATATACATCTGATCCAAAATTAAAGAGAAAATTTTTAGATCCACACGAAATTGTTAAGGTTAAAGAAAATGATAGATATGACGTTGTTAAAATCGGAGATCACGAGGGACCCAATCGAACGACAACATGCGCTGAATATATAAATCCATGGGTCAGCTATGAAAGAGACGATTCCGAGGCGGATTCTGAGCAGAATGGCCCAATGTAGGATCGAGATTATTGCTCTACTCCATCCTACGGCGAGGCGCAAATTCTGTAATAACAGTGTTTTCTTTCTAATCGGCGTTTTAAGCAGAAAAGAACCCTAGACAACCAAGAAAATCATTTAGTTATTTATTGCGTTATGCAGTTCTGTGGTGATACGAGGATGTATTGAAAAATTCTTAGCCTACTATAAAACCAAACAAAATTTCAATGACAAAATATTTTATTACGCAACAAGACCTCCACACCTTTTATTACCTCATCGTTGGGAGAAAATTTACGACTTATTGAACTTTTTTTCAGTTGAGTGATCAGTAATGTCGGATAGTAATCTCCAGTTATTGTTCTACCCTTATTAAAAAAATCAATCATGATTACTCCATGGCAATCCCAAAAAACTGGAGTAAGAACTTTTCTAGCACAATTTTGAACACGAAACTCCTTAGGTCTGGGAAAACCAGAGTGTCGCCATTCCATCCATTGTTGCTTTGTTGTCATAAACTGTATCGATATTTTCGAGGACTGACACAGGGCTGGCCTTCCCGATCGGTCATCATCTTCAATGGAAAATTTACCTCGTAAATCTGCTCACCTCTTAACGCTTCTAAATACAGGTACTTGATGATGGCTCGATACTCCAATTTTTCGATTTTCACATTTTCGGTGGACATATTTTTTCTTTCAATTTATTGCGTAACTCTGGTTTACGTTTTTGACGTAAAACTTAACACTGACACTTTTAATAAGTTATTGTTCGGTATGCTATGGTAACGCAATATTTTGTTTATGCATGGAACTGGTCTAGGCTACCAACTTATAAATACATCGTCGTATAGTTCAAATCGGGGAAGACAATAACCCCCCCACTTTGGGATTCTCAAATATTTGAGGTTACCTACTCCAAAATAACGTTTTCATCACTTTAGGGTTATGTAACACACAATACCAATTTGTTGGGGTTTATCTAAGAGATACAAAAATTTTAAATTGTTCACAATATCCAGTACAAAATGAGTAATTACTGAACTTACCACTGAATTTGAAAATTGTTCTAAATCAGTCTGAATTATTATAGCTAGTATTTCCTACAAGAAATAATCCATTGATGATTTGCAGTTATTACAAATACCAAAAACAGTTGAATCACCTCTTCCTGTAGTTTTTTGTATCTTTCGACCAAATGGATCAAATTCCATATTTTTTTCAATGCCTTTAGTGAGTTACTAATTCAATTAACTAACCATTTGAAATCAAATTATACGCGGTAATATCTTTTGTTTTGTACAAAACACATAGAAACTAGAGAACATCGAAACAGGCGTCATACAGTGTAATAGTGAGTGTGCGTGGTAGTAGTAGTAAATGCAGCACACAAATTGTTCTCACGTATTTTATGAAATAATCATCACTTTTCCCCTTTTGTTCACTATCATCATCTTTATTAGCCATTCGAAGTATTATCTGATCTGGAATTGTCAGTATTAATATTGTCATTCGTTTTCTTAATGCGTATTTGACACTTCTCAATTTGTCACTATGCAATCCAATCAACCGTTTATTCCATAATTATATACAGTGAAACTTGGTTAAGTGAGACATCAAGGGGCCTGCACTGTCGTTTCACTTATAGAGGTATTCCACTTACCCAGTGTCTCAGATATACAGGTATAAATAAATATCTGTCTCATTTACTTAGGGTTCCATTAATAGAGGTGAGAATACAGGTTCTTTCAGTTATACAGGTTAAATTATTAAATAAAATAAAAGAACGTGTTATGTGTGTAAATGAGTTTTAACACCTTTGAAACATCGCGGAGATTTGGATTTTCCGATTAATAGGATAGGCAACTTTTCAGTTCCTGACATGTTAGCAACTAGAAGTATTGTAATGCGCTCTTTACTGAGTTTTCCGCCATGACAAGACTCACCTTCTAAGGTAAAAGTTTTATCGGTTAGACACTTGTAAAATAAACCCGTTTCGTCTGCGTTCAAAATATCATCAGCAGAATAATTGCGTAATAGAAGTGGTAGGTCTTCAATCCATTGGCTACATTTGTTAACATCAACAGCGTTACTTTCTCCACAAATTGCTTTGAAAACTATACCGTTTCTTTTCTTAAACCCTTCCATCCAACCATTGCTGCTACAAAAATTATGAATATCGAGCCTTCGCGCGAAATCTTGTGCCTTTTCTTTAATCATCGGTCCACTTACCGGAACGTTTTTGTTACGAAGTTGCTTGACCCATATTAGCAAACACTGTTCAAGTTCAGGATATTCTCATAAACGTACACGTTTTAGTTTTCCTTGTCCTTCAGAACATTGTGATTCAATTTTATGTTTACTCTGAACTATTCTACAAAGAGTAGATTTTGGCACATTAAATTCGGCACAAACTTCTTCGCGTGTCTTCCCACTTTCATAAACGGATATTAACTTCAGTTTTTCACGTAATGATAACGATTGTAACTTTCGTTTTGGCATTTTTCAAATAAACATCTGTATGATAGTAAAGCGAAACTAAAACTGAAGGTAATTGAAGCTCAAAATTTGTACTTACGTACTTGAAATTATGTGTGGAATTTGTGGGTAGAATAAGAATGAGTAAACAAACAATGTTATCTCAGTTACAGAGGTTTATGCATATAAAATTTACTCGCTATCTCAGTTATAGAGGTAACTATGATGATAAATCGAAAGAACAAATCCCAGATATAGAGGCTTACCTCGTCCCACTAACAGAGTTAATTCAGTGCCAAAGTGTTAGGACCTCAGCATGAGTTCCAGTTATGGAGGTTTCTCACTTATCCAGGTCCCACTTAACCGAGTTTCACTGTATATTTAGATTTGAGATCATTATTGAATATACAATTCGAAATTATGTATGATTGTACCATTCAAGTCCAGAAAGAAATCATGCTCATTTACGTTTCAAACGATAAGCATTTTTACTTCTTGTCAACATCATTTTCCTCATCATGGCTCTTCACATTATAATTGTTACATAAGATAGCATTAGATGGCTAGTGTATGGTCTCCTATATCAACTACACATGACCACTAGGTGGCAGCAGAACGGACGTCAAGTAGAAACGTCAGTGGTACTCCTGCGCTTATCAGAGATATTGTAAAACATATATAATTCCTTAATAAAATAGTATTCAATAAGTTCTGACTATAATTTAACAAGTTATAAAACATGTAACATGGTGTCAGGTGAAATCACGCCAAGAAGATAAAAGGTGGAAATAAGACTATACTGAAATAAGACACAAATGAATAACAGTAGCTAGAGGTTAATAAACTCTGCCACACACTGATAGAAGCTTGCCGAGACCGAGTAGAAACGCGAAGATTTCACTTGAATCTATCAAATGTCTCATTTTTAAAGGGCATGCAGTGACTTTCAAACTTTTCTATGACCTTATCATATTTTTCTTCATCTCCAACATTATCAAATTTAAAGGTTTGAAATACCTCTTGAGCATCTTCACCAGCAATATTCAAAAATATAGCGATCTTCATTTCATCATCTTTACTGTCATAGCCAGATGCTTTCATGTATATTTTGAAACTATTTTAAATCTAACACAGTAAAAATATTTTTATCTCTTAACTTTAAACTAAGTTCCTCAACAGTAGGGATCGGATGTTGATCTAAGCAGACATATTTGTTCAAATGTAATGGATCTATGCATATCCTTAATGCTCCTGTTGGTTTTTGTATAATCACAATATTATTGACCCATTCTGTTGGTTGTTCTATCTTGGAAATTATATCCCTGTTTTCAAGATCATCTAGTGCCTTCTTTAATTTTGGTTTTAATGTTTCTGGCACCCTTCTGCAGTTACTAGAATATGGAACTGCATTTTTGTTTTAGTACTATCTTATATTTATATGGTACTTTTCCAGTACCCTCAAAAACCTCAGAATTTTTTGTTAAAAAATTATTTTTATTATTAACTTCACTAACTTGTATAATAAGTTCTGACTATAATTTAACAAGTTATAAAACATGTAACATGGTCTCAGGTGAAATCACGCCAAGAAGATAAAAGGTGGAAATAAGACTATACTGAAATAAGACACAAATGAATAACAGTAGCTAGAGGTTAATAAACTCTGCCACACACTGATAGAAGCTTGCCGAGACCGAGTAGAAACGCGAAGATTTCACGTAGAGCAGTAATTTAATATTATAAAAAGAAAATGTCAACATTTAAACCACCAAAAGCTTTAGTGTTTGATCAAAATACAAGTAAAAACTTTACAAAATTCATAAATAGTTTCAAAGTATAAATGAAAGCATCTGGCTATGACAGTAAAGATGATGAAATGAAGATCGCTATATTTTTGAATATTGCTGGTGAAGATGCTCAAGAGGTATTTCAAACCTTTAAATATGATAATGTTGGAGATGAAGAAAAATATGATGAGGTCATAGAAAAGTTTGAAAATCACTGCATGCCCTTTAAAAATGAGACATTTGATAGATTCAAGTTTAACACGCGCTGTCAGCAAGAAGGGGAAGACTTTGATAACTTTCTTACGGCAATAAAAAAGTTAGCAAAGCCATGCAAGTTCGCAACATTGCATGATTCTCTGGTAAGAGATAGAATAGTAGCTGGTATATTAGATGCAGAGGTACAAGAAAGGCTCTTCAGAGTGAAAAATTTGACTCTGTCAGGCAGAAAACATATGTAGATCCTCAGAAGCAAGTAAAAAGCAAGTTCATAATCTAAGAGGGAATGCAACACAAGTGGATGCAGTCAAGAAGCATTATCAATCTTATAGCAGTAGCAGTGCATACGAGTGCTTCAAATGCAAGACAAAATATGGTCCCAGAAACTGTCCTGCCTTCGGGAAGACCTGTTCAGTATGTAAAAAGCCAAATCATTTCGCAGTGGGCTGCTATAATAGGCAGCAATTTAAAGGTAAGGAAAAGATTAAAAGTAAGAAGAAAACGCATGAGGTTGAGAAGAGTGGGTCAGAGAATAGCAGTAACGAGGGAGAATCAGACACACCATATTTAGATTCAGTGACACTTGACCAGGTGAAGTTTAAGAATAAGAATAAAGATATTTGGACTGAGAATGTATTAATAGATAACGAGTACATTACTTTTAAGATAGATACGGATGCGAATTGTAACTGTTTGCCCATAAAGTTTGTTAGGAAGATAGGAGCAGAGAATAAAATAGTAAAAAATAGACTATCGTTGAACACATATGGTAATAATAAAATAAAAGCTAAGGGGTATGTAATATTAGATTGTATGGTAAAAAGAAAATTTTCTAAAATTAAATTTATTGTTGTTGATTATGACAGTATGCCTATCTTGGGATTAAACACCTGTTTCAAGCTTGAATTAATAAAACAAGTTAGTGAAGTTAATAATAAAAATAATTTTTTAACAAAAAATTCTGAGGTTTTTGAGGGTTCTGGAAAAGTACCATATAAATATAAGATAGTACTAAAACAAAATGCAGTTCCATATTCTAGTAACTGCAGAAGGGTGCCAGAAACATTAAAACCAAAATTAAAGAAGGCACTAGATGATCTTGAAAACAGGGATATAATTTCCAAGATAGAACAACCAACAGAATGGGTCAATAATATTGTGATTATACAAAAACCAACAGGAGCATTAAGGATATGCCTAGATCCATTACATTTGAACAAATAGTAGCTTAGACAACTTAGGTAAGAATTTTGAGAGATAATTTAACATACCCAGTATCCTTAGGAGCTCTTTTTTGTTAGTTGGATCTTCAAGCACCAAAATGGCTTTTACATTATCTGGATCTGGCCGAACTCCTTCAGCAGAAAATATTTGACCTACATAAGTGACTTCTGAAACTTTAAATTGTACTTTTGATCTGTTGAACTTTATACCAAATTTTTTGGCTCTACTAATAACTTCCTTGAGGATTTCATCATGTTCTTTCTCATCTACTCCCCCAATTATAATATCATCAAAATATATTCCTATTGGCAAATCACCAAAAATTTTCTCATTAATCCTTTGGAAAACTTCTGGACTAACATTAAGGCCAAATGGTAATCGATTGAAAACATATTTTCCAAAAGGAGTAATGAATGTATACAACTTTCTACTCTTCTTATCAAGAGGAACATGATGAAACCCTTCTTTTAAATCTAACACAGTAAAAATATTTTTATCTCTTAACTTTAAACTAAGTTCCTCAACAGTAGGGATCGGATGTTGATCTAAGCAGACATATTTGTTCAAATGTAATGGATCTAGGCATATCCTTAATGCTCCTGTTGGTTTTTGTATAATCACAATATTATTGACCCATTCTGTTGGTTGTTCTATCTTGGAAATTATATCCCTGTTTTCAAGATCATCTAGTGCCTTCTTTAATTTTGGTTTTAATGTTTCTGGCACCCTTCTGCAGTTACTAGAATATGGAACTGCATTTTGTTTTAGTACTATCTTATATTTATATGGTACTTTTCCAGAACCCTCAAAAACCTCAGAATTTTTTGTTAAAAAATTATTTTTATTATTAACTTCACTAACTTGTTTTATTAATTCAAGCTTGAAACAGGTGTTTAATCCCAAGATAGGCATACTGTCATAATCAACAACAATAAATTTAATTTTAGAAAATTTTCTTTTTACCATACAATCTAATATTACATACCCCTTAGCTTTTATTTTATTATTACCATATGTGTTCAACGATAGTCTATTTTTTACTATTTTATTCTCTGCTCCTATCTTCCTAACAAACTTTATGGGCAAACAGTTACAATTCGCACATGGTACAATCATACATAATTTCGAATTGTATAAGTATGAAAAAGAATCGGAAAATGGAGCCTTAGATACCTTCAATAATGATCTCAAATCTGAATATACAGTGAAACTCGGTTAAGTGGGACCTGGATAAGTGAGAAACCTCCATAACTGGAACTCATGCTGAGGTCCTAACACTTTGGCACTGAATTACCTCTGTTAGTGTAGTGTAGTTTATCATCATAGTTACCTCTATAACTGAGATAGCGAGTAAATTTTATATGCATAAACCTCTGTAACTGAGATAACATTGTTTGTTTACTCATTCTTATTCTACCCACAAATTCCACACATAATTTCAAGTACGTAAGTACAAATTGCCAATAATCAAAGACAACAAACAAAAGAATCAACTGCAAAACAGTAAAGATTTAACAGATATAGATATACCAAACTATAATATAGAAAGCCTTATGAACGAGAGCACAAAATTATTATACCAACAAAGACTGGACCAAAACCTCCCACAGGAGTACGAACAAGAACCAACAGACAATCTTACCAAAGTAGTAATTGACAGCATACACAAAGCAGCCAAAGAAGCCTTAGGATATAAAGAAATGAGAAAGAGAACACGAAATTATTGGTGGACTGAACAACTGCAAAATTTAAAAGAACAAAAACAACGATTGTATCATACCTGGCTAAGCACTAAAAAAGCAGAACATAGGGAACAATATAGTGAAGCTGTATCAAAATTTAAAACCGCTGCGATAGAGGCCAAAAACCTCAGCTGGGAAAATAAATGCAAGGAATTGGATACCTATTTAGGAGGACGCCAATCCAGGGAATCGTGGAGATTTATAGATAATGTTAGATCTGGCAGAAAAGAAAATATCCCAATAGGCACCATATCACCAAATAAATGGCAAGACTATTACCGCTCATTACTCAGAGAACAGAGATCTGAATATAGTAACATGCCGGCTGAAGACATACGGATTACAGGTGAACCAATAAAAATCAACGTAGAAAAAACAAAGAAAGCTATAACACTACTTAAAAAAGGGCGCGCTCCTGGTCCAGAGGGAATACCTGCAGAATTAATAAAAGCAGGAACAAATAGGCCACCGCAAACGTGGAAAGAAGGATGGATCACGTCCATATACAAGAAAGGAAATAAGGAAGACTGCAATAATTATAGGGGCATTACAGTGACTAGTACGCTCAGTAGGTTATACGGAAAAATAATAAAGGAGATCATTTGTGAAGAATATCACCCATACGAATCCGAGGAACAAAACGGCTTCAGAGCAGGTCGATCGACGATAGATAGTATTTTCTGTCTATCACAAATAATCGAAAAGAGAACCGTAAGATCACAAGAAGTGCACCTACTATTGGTAGACTTGAAGAAAGCGTATGACACAGTACCTGTCTCAAAATTATGGGAGGTTCTGGAAAGAACGAGCATAAATACCACTCTAATAAAGGCTATAAAAGAACTATACAGAGACACAACAGCAAAAATAAAAATAGGTAACAAGGTGACAGACGGCTTCAAAACAACCAAAGGCTTGCGACAAGGGTGTTGTTTATCCCCAACTCTGTTCAACATATACATAGATGAAGCCCTAAGAGTTTGGAAGAAAAAATGTAAAGGAATGGGACTAACTATTGGGGAGAGCACCTTGTATACACTGCACTATGCCGATGACCAGGTAGTGGTAGCACAGGAAAAAGAAGATCTGGAGTACATGTCTAGAAAACTTATAGAAGAATACCAAAAATAGGGTCTACAGGTTAGCACGGAGAAGACACAATACATATGTATAGGATCAGAAGATTCACCTGGGGATTTAGATCTAGAGGGAAAAATAATTAAAAACTGTAAGGAATGCATATACCTAGGTGTAAAACTAACAACAACAGGACGAAACGAGGAAACAATTAGGGACAGAATAACCAAAGGAAGAAAAGTAATAAGAGCCCTGAACTCAGTGCTGTGGCAAAAGAATATTAGACCAGAAACAAAAAAGAGAATATACAACGCCATTTTACAACCAATAATTACATATAGCTCCGAGGTTTGGCAACTTACAGAAAAGCAAAAAAATAACTTAAATGCAGTGGAAATGGATTTCTGGAGGAGAGCAGCAAGAATATCTAGAACGAAACATATAAGAAACGAGGAAATAAGAAGACAATTGAAAGTAGAAAGAACTTTAGTAGAAGATATAGAAAAGAAACAGTTGATTTGGTACGGACACGTTAAGAGAATGGGAAGAGAACGACTACCAAGAATAATATTAGAATGGACCCCCACAGAAAAAAGAAAGAGGGGAAGACCACCTAGAACATGGCTACAAGGAATCACTAGAGCAATGTCCGAAAGGAACCTAGCAGTCGACGACTGGCAAGATAGACAGGCCTGGAGATTAGGAACCCAAAGGCGTATAACGCTATAAAAGGGGATATATATATATATAGGTATTGACAAGTATTTTGTCACAGATGTGTAAATTGTAAAAAGTATCGTATGAAACTGGCTGCCATCTAGCCAATCAAGTCATCAGAATTGCCAACTTAAACTCAATTTACTCCTCCTAGTTTAAAAACAAGGTATAGATACAGATCTTAATAGGTAGGTAGGAACAAATGAATTTTTTAGAACGATTTGCCTAGGTATTAAGACTTTATTATCCTAATATTAAATAAAGAAAACTAAATATTAAATACTAATATATAAAACTTAAATTAAAACATACGTAGGTAGGAGATCTTTGATCTACTCTGAATATTGACCACAGAAAATTATCTACATGAATTGCTTTTCGTATGACAACTGAAGTGAAAAGTTCTAACACATCCGGAACATTTTCGCCCCATCTTCTCTAAAGTTATGTTGTATGTACAACCATAGCATGTTCCTTTGTTAATAAATTTTTTTGATAAATGTATTGACATTTTTTTCAGTATGAGTCGGTTTTGCTTCAGAAATATTACTTAATGAGTAATTTTTGGGAATATTGGAATTACACACTGGTTTCGATTGTATCTGTTTTAGTTCAAAAATAGGACTTTATTTATGATGTGGATCACACAATTTCATATCAACTGAGTGCCATTTTCTGACATATTCGAAGTGTTAGTGAAAGGCTTTGAAAGTTGTATATCCAGTATGATGTTTATTTTATTTGCAGGCATTTTACTAGTGTTTTTGGTTAATCTGTTTAATTGAGTAGTTGGCATGGTTATGCCAACCATTGTAACGAGTAACGTTTGTTGGTATGTAGTAGTTGGAACATCATTATTTTAAGGCTATATTAGTAAATAAGATGATTGATTCCATAAGAGAAAATAATCAATATTAGAAATCAACTATTAGAAACATCCTAAATCGTTACAAAAAGTTAAAGAAAGTACCAATAATATATTAAACATATTAACAAAACTTTAAACAGGGGTACCAACAAGAGAATATGAAATTTAGTATAGCAAGTCGCAAACTTATAGATGAAATAATTCCTATGAACAATAAAATAATAATTAAAAAAAAAACAAAAAACCCGCCTGCATGGATAACTACAATTAAAAATCAACTGAAAAGACTAAAACAAGATGAAAATTCAATGATAAGGTATTTTAAAAAAATAATGATTAGGTACTTAAAACCAGAAACATAAATTGAAACAATACCAAACCAATGTACCTGCATATTGTACACTTAGAAATATCAGCACGGTAGTTTTTTCACTTTTTTGCAACATTATAAACAGTTATTGGGTGTTTTTTTGTGTTCACTGTGCTTCATTTTGGTTGAGACTGCAGTTTATCTCTGATATTAATAAAGATATAAGCATGTCGCTTTTCCCGATCCTATATCACTTTTTTGTAAAACTTTTAAAATCACAAAAACAAATATTCTAACTACTTTTGTTTCTGAAATACAAGACGAAAATAAGAATGTTTTTAGAGCACTGTTTTTAAGATTGGGAACATACTTGATATTTTTCAAATGAAACACCCTGTCTATTTTAACGTAGTATTTTTTTCTGAATACATTGATCTATCACTATCTAATCTTCAGTAAATTTCATTTCATATAAAATGTTGGTTGGCGAAATTGATGTTTTAGTGTGTGTGTAAGCAAGACCCCAAAAGTTCCTGTGGAAAAATAGAGGAAAAGGTAGGAGCCTCAAAAATAAAAAGGTAAGAATTTTTAAAAAAGCATAGATTTATACCGTATGCGGTTAAAATTGTCCAATAATGACCATCGATTTAAACGATTGGAATTTTGAAATTAATTTTTAACCAAAACTAATGAACATCTGTATTTTGCAAAAAAGGTAATATGGTCTGATGAATCCCATATAAGCGGCTGGGTAGTATATATACTAAGGAAAATACAAGACAACCATGCCGATTTGGTTTTAGTATTCCATGTTTTGTATTGGGCACTAAAGTTGTATATACAATTTTTGATGGTATTTTAACAGCCCAATGATACCTAAATATATTACAAAATATGCCAGAGTTGCGGGAGGACATATCTTTTTCCCCTCTAAGATGGAGCGCCCGCTAATAAGTCAAGGGTAGTTGGAGAATATTTAAAGACTTATCAGATGGCCCCTGAGGTCATCGGAATTAAGTATTATAGACTTTTTTGTGGTCATAAGATTTATGCAAATCGGCATAGTAATATAGATGAGCTCCAAGCCTCAACCGAAAAACCATTCAGAAACTTTCTCAAAGGCAACCTTTGATGACTTTAAATACCTTAAGGCGTATTGAAACTGTATGTGGTTAATCTATAAGACAACATGGACGGCAGTTTGAACAATTTTATTAGATTTATGTTTTTCTAGTATTTGTAATTTAGTTTCTAAATTGAATTTCCAATTTTCATCAATCCATTCAATTTTGAAGCTTCACAGCCACCAATTTATTAGCAAATGAAGTTGATAGATCTTCATTCAGACAGTATTTTGAAAGAAAAAGTTGATGATATTAACGCTCTTGTATTTTATATACAATATTTCAAGAATTTGTATAATTACCCAGAATTAAAAAAGCATGCAGCACGCATTTTCGAAAGAGGTGATATATTTTACGCTATTTTTCAAGACAACTTGTCACTTCTTTCGTCGTGGTTGATTTTGTTGGATAAAGCCACACAAATTTGGAATAGTCATCAACTATCACAAAAATGTGCTGAAAAAATAGAGGAAGAGGTAGGAGCCTCATAAAAGAGTAAGAATTATTAAAAAAGCATAAATTTATACCGTATGAGGTTAAAATTGTCCAATAATTACATCCTGACCATCGATTTTAACGATGGAATTTTGAAATTAATTTTCAACCAAAACTAATGAACAACAGAATCTTGCAAAAAAGGTAATATGGTTTCATGAATCCCATACAAGCGGCTGGGTAGTATATATACTAGGAAAAATACACGACAACCATGCCGATTTGGTTTTAATATCCCATGTGTTGTATATACAATTTTTGATGGTATTTTAACAGCCCAATGATACCTAAATATATTACAAAATATGACAGAGTTGCGGGAGAACATACCTTTTTTCCCACTAAGATGGAGCGCCCCCTTATAAGTCAAGGGTAGTTGGAGAATATTTAAGGACTCATCAGATGGCCCCTGAGGGTTTCCATTTTTCAACAATTGAAGTTGATATATATTCATTCGGACAGTATTTTGAAAGAAGAAGTTGATGTTAATAACGCTCTTGCATTTTATACACAATATTTCAAGAGTTTGGATAATTACCGGAATTATAAAAGCATGCAGCACGCATTTTCTGCATGTTTGGTAGCATCTATTATTACTTACAATTACGATTACTTACGGTTTCCCATTGGGATTTTGCTTATACGAAAGATGACATTAATAATACTTTTCTCGATTTAGTATGGACTTTAGATCTCTTATATCCCTTCAGTGTCGAATAGTTTTCTCATTCTTTTGATGGATACTTGGCCTTCTCCAGACTAACAACCAAACTCTAGGTTAGAGACAGAGGAAAGAGAGAGAGATAAGCTTAATATAATATAAAATAACAATTTGGCTTAATAATACGAAGATAATACATATAATATTTTACTTCATATTAATCGCCCATCTACTTCCTTCCATTTCCAAATCATTTTTAGGTACTACGGCTTCTTCAGGATAAGCTTAGTTGCAGAGGGAACAGTTTGCTGGCACGGTCGTCTAAATACTGAGTTGGTACTTCGATAGCTGATATCAAAATTGTACTTTTGAATCCGTTGAATCTATTTAGCGACAGTGACCCCTTGATGAATAAATTGGTTTCGTATACCTAACCTAACCTAACTTAACCATTCTGATTTCATGTTATTGTTAATTTTATATAATGTGACATAAAAAAAATGATTTTATTATTTTGTTGGATTTTGATTGTGAATTGAGGTTTTTTTATGATATAAGTTGAATTTTTTATTTACGTTTTCAATTTGATTCTTTGGTACGACAGTAATGCAATCATCTACATATCGAAAAAAGAATGGACTATTTCCTCGAAATCTTCCATTACTAATTGTGCCTACATGCAGAGTATGCGTGCTGCATGCTTTTTAAATTCCGGTAATTATCCAAACTCTCGAAATATTGTGTATAAAATGCAAGAACTTTAACATCATTACAGTTTTTCTCTCAAAATACTCTCCGATTGAGGATCTATCAACTCCATTTGTAAATGAGCTGGGAAAGTCTTCAACATTCCGTAATCAAATTCTGCAGATGTTGGCAATATTCTGCCCATTTTTTGGTTCACAGTTCCAAATGATTTTAAATAAGGGAAATGGTTTAAAGATTAATTTTTTACCTAATTTTTCCACAGCCTCAACTTAGTTTCAAATGTTTGAATATATGAATACATTTGAGTGACAATCAGATTTTTACCCTGTAATTATATTATGAAAAATTCTTAGCCTACTATAGAACCCAACAAAATTTCAATGTCCAAATATTTTATTACTCAACATATTCTCCTCTCAATTGGATACGTTCATTACAGCGAACCTGCAAAAAAAGACCTAGACCTTTCAAAAAAAATGTTTCTTCTTGCTTTGCAAACCAGACCTTTACAGCTTTTATTACCTCCTCACAGGAAGAAAATTTACGACCTTTTAAGCTTTTTTTCAGTTGAAGAAAGAGATGATAGTTGGACGGAGCCAAATCTGATGAATAAGGGGTAGTAATTCAAATCCTAAATCATGAATTTTTTGCATGGCAGCATGAGATTTGTGTGCAGAGGCGTCGTCCTACAAAAACAAAACACCTTTGGATAGCTTTCGGGGTCTTTTCTCTTTAATTTATTTCAGTAGAGGGTCAGTAATGTCGAAAAGTAATCTCCAGTTATTGTTCTACCCTTATACAAACAATAAATCATGATTACTCCAAGGAAATCCCAAAAAACTGAAACATAGTAACAATTCGGTTTAAGAAGTCTACATTGTTTTCAAATCGAGTACAGATCGAACGCGATGCTTCTACCCTTGCACGCTTTAGGTCAACATTCAAACATTTGAGATCCATTTTGCAGCAATTTTTCTCATATTCATATTGACGTGAACTGTATGATTAATGCATTCGTATGAAATATTCAGTGCTTCATATATCTTTTTGACGTCAAAATTTACACTGACACTTCTAATAAGTTATTGTTCGTTGCTATGGCAACGCAATATTTTGTTTATGCATGGAACTGGTAAAATTTATAGCACTACTTTGTAAATTCTATTAAAAATACAATAATTTAATTGACTACTACTATATATTTAAGATGTAAGGACGGTGATTTTTGATATTATCAAAGCTTGTCAAAGTTTTTAATCATTAATTTCTTATTTCTTAGTCCTTTTGATTTATATTAATGCATCTAAATGCTCTTCATTTTAAGTCTCTTCTGTTTTAAAATTTTGAGAAAAAAAGATAAATTTTGAGGTTTCAGCTTTTTTTAACTCTATCAAAATATGATATAGGCACTGACAATTTGCTTATTTATATAGATCTATAGATCACCTTCATCATGAATATCAAAATAAGGATAAAATCAACTTAGAACTTTGTTCTAATAAAAAAAATTAATTTTTCATGCTGTACCAAAGAATCAAATTGAAAACATAAATAAAAAATTCACAATCGAGGTTGAGCAAAATAATGAAATCAATTTTCTTGATATCACATTATATAAAATTAACAATAACATTATAACAGAATGGTATACGAAACCAACATGATCCTCAAGATATTTAAACTTCAATTCCTGTTATCCTATGTCACAAAATAGATCAGTGATAATAAGTTTAGCTGATAGATTTACCCAACTATCAGATCCTGAATTTGATGCTTAGCTATTCAAAAAGCAAAAACTTCATTGAAGGATAATAATTATCCGGAAAAAATGATAAATAACATATTCAAGAAAAGTATAAACAGATATTACAATCGATTTAAAAACAAAACAGAAACGAAACAACAAAACATAAAACATTTTTCTTTACCATATGTACAAAGACTTTCTCAACAATTATCGAATTATTTCAATAAATACGATATTATTAGTCGTAAAGGACATAATACATTACTAACATAACCAAATATTTCACTAAATTGAAATCGAAAACACTAAAAAACAAAAGAAGTAATATTATATACGTATCAAGTGCCTGGTACTAATTGTGACGCTGTCTATATAGGGCAAACATGTAAGTATTTAGAGAATAAACTAAGAGGTCATCAATACGATAAAAAAATAGAACTACATTAACGAACAATGAAATATCAAAAAAAAAAAGATAAATTCAATTATAGAGATTCAAAAATTCTTGAAACTGAATCTAATACACGAAAAGAGAATTTTTAGAAATGGTTTACATTCATACAAACGAAAAAGCTATAAATGATAAAAGAGGTGTAAATAATTTAAGTAAAATTTATAGCTCTATTTTGTAAATTCCAAGGAAAAATTAATTCTTCTTATTAGAACAAAGCTCTAAGTTGATTTTATACTTATTTTGATATTCATGATAAATGTGATTTATAAATCAATATAAATAAGCGAATTGTCAGTGTAAATATCATATTTTTATTGACTTAAAGAAAAGGTGAAACGTCAAAATTTATCTTTCTTTTAAAAACTATCAAAAAAACTACTTTTGAAACAGAAGAGACCTAAAATGAAGAACATTTGGATATATCAAAAGGACTAAAAAATAAGAGGAAATTTTCATATATTTTTTATTGGTTATGAATTATGAATTTGAATGAATGACGTTGAATTTTTCTAGGTTAGATAAGGATAAATTGTAGTGAATGATGTTGAATATTGATAGGTAAATTTATGGATAACATTAAGTTTCAATAAGTTAGGTCGTTATGAATGTAGCTGAATATTTAAAGGTTCGAATGGAAATAACAATAAATTTCATAGATTAGGTCGTTATAAGTGAAGTTTAAATTTATAGGTTAGGTGAGGTTAGTTAGTTGTTAGTGGCGTTGAATTTTTATAGAATATGCTTTTTAAAAATTTGAAAGATATGCATAAATTACACTAAGATTATTTAAATCAGTTTTCTCATTAATATATTGATCATTTTGGGCAATATATGTTCTTTCTAAAGGGTAGTTTGTAGTTTTTTTTCAGCTGCCAAGGCTTTGGCAGATTCATTATTCAGATTGTGACAAAAAATACATTGATAGAGTCGAAAAGGTCATTGATCAGTCGGATAACTTCTCAGAAGAGTGAATATTTAGAGTCTCTATCATTCCAGGTTAAAGTTTTAAAACACTCTTATACCAAAATCTAACTGGAACATTTAGCTTCTATTTGTATTCTTTATTACATATTGTCATCCCATTGGCCACTTGACCAAGATCAATTTTAAATATACAAGTTTCTAAATTTTTCCGTAGGAAAATGGTGAATCTGGTGATCTGTTGAAAAAAAAACAATCGAAATCAAGTAGAATCAGAAAATGACGATATAAAGTTCCATATAGATTTAGAAGACATCAGTTACAGAAATTTAAGAAGAAAATAAAGGAAAAAGTAGCAGAAGATACAACAAATGGAATTAGTGATTCTCGAACTACTGAGATCATTGACCAAAAAGATTTTTAAATATCTCGATGATTCAATTACAGATAACGAAATTAAACGGACAAAAAGGATTGGACTGAAGACTGATGGTGCGCGTGCTATGAAGTGAAAGTTGTAACTTTCATAAGTCACGCTCTAAGCAATCCCGACTTTTTGCCATTCTGTGCGATAAAATGGATGAAAGTGCTGTCAATATTGTTTGAGCTTCTTGATGAATTATGATTGTTTTTGTTGTGAAATGACGCGATGGGGCATAATTTTCTCTTTTTGATTACCTTATTTCTTGTTCCTTGTTGTCTTCATTTACACTTCTGACTTTTTTGTTTCTTGTTTTTTTGTTCTCAGCTCCATTTTCCTCATCATGGCTGTTCTTCACATTACTTTCACTTCTGCTTTCCTCATAATCTTTCATCATTCGAGTAATGATTTTATCTTTATATTCTTCACCGAATTCCACATCTCCATGTATTTAAATTTTATTCCAGAGTCGATATATATTATTCGAGTATCCTGAATCATCTGCTTCATCATACACAGAAGATGATGAAACTTAACGACAGTTTGTTATTGTTTTCCCGCAGCCGAAAGCAAACATGACATTATTCGAACATAGAAGTGCCATGAAAAAGGTAAAAATTGAGTTTTAGAAAATTAATATAAACATATGATTCCATTAAAGCCAGTTTCAAAGAAAATGAAATATTTCGAAATATATTTATTAAGGTAGTTTTAAAAATAATAAATTGATAAATTTCGCAAATAATGCAACTTGGAATTTTGTCGAAATGGTCCAATTACAACTCTGGTTAGCAAAAAGATATCGAAACAAAATTATATATCGTTAAAAAATCTACACTCTAGCGATGTTTATAAAAAAACAAAAGCTTCCTATCACCTTTACTTTTCTTTACTTTTTTTTAAACGCATGAATTGTTGTAATAATATGAATATTTAAGATACATTTCATACTGTGAAAGTTATGAGGTGAAATAAGAAAAGACATGAAAATCAGGAAAATTGAAGAAAATAAAGTGAATTATTGGAGAAATGAGTCGTTTTAGAAAATATCTTGTTTAACAATTAAAAATTTTTAAAGTAAAATTGGGTTGGATGTCAGTAATTTACAAAAAGTTTTTGTCATAATAGTACAGCAAGTCAGCAATGTAAAAAATGAGATAGGGAGTTTTTATGACAGCTATATATGTTATTAAGGAATCAATCCGATGAGTTTTAAACACGAAAAAAAAAGGAATATGATAGAGTAAAGTGATAAACTCCACTTTAGTAATGAAAATAATGAATTTTGATCTTCTGCATTAGAAGATAATCTATAAAAAATACATCGATGGAAAAAGAAGTTATGTACTAACAAAATTAAAAGGAGAAACAGAAAGGGGCATATTCAAAATTATACTTATCTACAATTATTCTATATATCTCATAACAGTAGACGGTGACACAGAGTTGAAAAGTTAAGAACAAATGTGCGAAAACATTCAGAAATACGGTACCCTCAAAATTCTTTATACATACAATTGCACCTGCATTATGAAAATATGTATTAATATCTGTTCTGAATAAATAAAGAAGGACATCTGTTGTACTTTTTATTAATATTATGATGTATAAATAAATATTTTTGAAACGTAACATGCATCCAGATAATAAACATTAATTGTAAAATTTGACAATATTGAGGTTTACTGTAAGTTGGCTTAAATTATATTCAAGCATGCCAGTTATATCATCTTTTTTATAGGTCCAAGGTCAGAATAAACCAAACGAACTTCGGAATTCATTATAATGATAGGAACGGAATTTGTATCTATTTGGAAAACTTACTTACGTTTTAAGTTTTATAGATGAAGATTGGGTGAATATAGTTTAAGTAATGAACTAAATTTTGACGAAAAAGATACATAGAAGGTATGTACAATTTTTTTTCACATTTTCTACACCTTTCACTAAGTAATTTGATATTGCATGACGTATTCTTTCATCTGATTTTGCCATCATATTCATCATCTTATTGATGTCAGAGTTTTGAACTTAATATATACGTACTTGTGTGTATTTGAAAATGCTCATGTACACACCACAATGTTTTATGTTGATGAATATGGTGTAAACAAGCTACTGGAAGTAGTTTACAAATAATTTATTTTCAGGTAAAGGAGAGTGATTTCTATATATATTAATCGGGTTAAAACGTTCTTCGTCGTCTTCCGATTCCCAGTTTCCATTTTTCTCGATCTTCTCAAAGATCTTCTTCCAATCCTCTCTCTCGAATATCCTTCTCGATACCTTCTCTCCAGCTTAATCTTGGTCTTCCTCTTTTCCTTCTTCCTTGTGGTGCCCAATTTAAAATTTGTTTGGGTATGCGGTCTTCAGGCATTCTTTGGACATGTCCGTACTATCTTAACTGATTCACCCTAATGTCTTCCGTAATCGTATGTTGCACTTTCATGATCTCCCTGATTCTGTCGTTTCTTATTTTTTCCAGTCTTGATATTCCTACCGCGCGTCTCCAATAATCCATTTCTGTGGCTTCAAGCATTTTGACTGTTTTTTCTTTTAGAGGCCAGATTTCGCTACTATATGTTGTTATACTTTTTATTATGCTATTGTATATTCGATGTTTGTTTTCCTTGGATATTTGTCCCACAATACACTATTTAGTTGTCTTATTGCTTGTCTACCTTGGTTATTTCTTTGTGTTATTGCTTCATCTAATCTTCCATCATTAGTGATGATCATGCCTAGGTATTTGTATTTTGTACAATGACTTATTTTTTGTTGTGTTTCTTCAAGTATTAAATTTTGTTGTTCTCCTCCAATACACATATATTCCGTTTTACTAAAATTTACTTCTAGACCCCATTTCCTGTATTCCTCTACTAGCTTTCTTGTCAGATATTCTAAGTCTTCGTAGTCCTGTGCCAAGATTATTTGGTCATCTGCAAAACACAGGGTGTATAGTGTGGAATCGATTAGTGAGATGTCCATGTTCTTACATTTCCTTTTCCAGTGTGCTAGTGCGTGTTCCAGGTATATCTTGAAGAGTGTGGGCGACAGACAGCATCCTTGTTTTAGCCCCTTATTGATGGAGAATCCTTTTGAGACCTTGTTTCCTATTTTTACTTGTGATTTACTGTTTTCATAAAGCTTTTGTACTGCTCTTATTAGGGCTCCATTTATATTTGTTCTTTCCAAGGCATCCCATAGTTTTGTTTGCGGTACGCTGTCATATGCTTTTTTAAGGTCAACATACAAAAGGTGGAGTTCTTGATTTTTGGCGGTTTTCTTATCAATTATTTGCGAAATCGTAAATAAATGATCAATAGTCCCCGCTCTGAAGCCTGCCTGTTCTTCTGCCTCCATGTTGCAATATTCCTGTTCGATTTTATTTTTTATGATTTTTCCATAAATTCTGGATATTGTACACAGCACTGTAAGTCCCCGGTAGTTGTCGCAATTTTCTCTGCCCCCTTTTTTAGATACGGTAGTCATATAAGATGTTTTCCACTCTTGGGGTAGCGCTTCACCATTTATACACTTCTGGAAAAGTATTTGCAGATGAGAAAAAAGTTTTTCAGTGCCATTTTTAATTAACTCTGGTGCTATTTGACCCGGGCCTGGAGATTTTCGATTCTTTAGTGACTGACAAACGTCTTTTACTTCTTTAATTGTAATTCTAAGCGGAGATGTGATGATGTTTATATTGTCCTGTCTTTGATTTTTGAACTCTGGTCTTGTTTCTGTAAACAATTTAGAGAAGTACTCATCCCATTTTTCTAATGTTATTGGCGATATAAGATTATTTGATCTATCTTCTCGAAGAGATTTTAAGGTTTTCCAACTTTCTGTGTTGCTGCTGCCTCCTAGGTATGTGTTTATTTGAGTGCAGGTCTTTTCCCATGTATCGTTTTTCTTTTTTGTTATAGTTTTTCTTACTTTTGTCTGTGCTTCTTTAAAATTTCTTTTATCATTATTATTTTTCGTGCGTAGAAACTTGGAGAACTTTACTTTCTTATCATTTATGAGATCCTCAATTTCCTTGTCCCACCAGTACGTTCTTGGTCTCCTAGTGTTATCGGATCTTCCCAAGGCTTCTTCCGCTGCAGCAATCATGCTTCTTTTGATAAAGCTGTAGTGTTGTTCCGGATTGTCAAAATTTTCCTGTACCAGTTTTCCATCTAGACGTTTTTGATATAAGTTCTTTACACTTTCCTCTTGTAAGCTATTTAGATTGAATCTATTAATTTTTATTTCAAATGCTTTTTCTTGTTTCTGTTTTTCTATTTTATTCATCTGCATGAAAGGTAAAATTTTTGTTCTAAGTAAGAAGTGGTCGCTGCCACAGTTTGCCCCTCTTTGTACTTTAACATCCTGTATTCTAATTTTTGTGTTTTGTCTCATTATTATATAGTCTATAATAGATCTTAAGTCCCGTGTATGCTGTACCCATGTGTATTTATGTATCATTTTGTGTTGGAAGAAGCCATTCAGTATTTTTAATGTATTTTGTTGGCATAATGTAATAAGTCTGTTTCCATTATCATTTGTTACTTCTTCCCCGAATCTTCCTACTATCTGATCGTCTATTTTCTTGCCTGTTCTTGCATTTAGGTCTCCTAGGATAATTACCTCTCTTGAGGTGCCTACTTTAGAAATTTCTTCGGACAAACATTCAAAATAGTCATCTTTGTTATTTATTGTGTCGTCTTCATTAACCCCATATGTTCCTATGACTGTCGTTTTGTTTCCGCATATAGCTATATTTATTTTGATAATTCGTTGATTGACTGCTTCCCACGATGACACGTATTTTCTTAAACTTTTCTTAATTAATATAGATACTCCTTTCTGAGCTCGTTTGTCCTTAGATATTCCCGAATAGAAGTGATCATAATGACCCAAATTTTCTCAACCTTGTCCTTTCTTCTTTGTTTCCGTTAGCACTACTATATCCATATTTAGTTGTCTTATTTCTCGTAGAACTTCATTGATTTTGGTGGAGAGGCCTTGTACGTTCCATGTTCCTAAATTCATTTTCCGTTTCCGTTGCTTTGGTCGTCTTAATTTTTTACTTTTCCTATTCCGAGGCTTTTGACTGGGATTTTTAACCTTTATTCGTTTTTACGAGTATCGAGGGGTTGGCCCGACGCCTCAACCCCCAACCTGGAGGACCAGGCTTTTAGATCGGAGTGCCTTCTCCTAGATAAATTGCTTTCTCTGCAGCTAATGAGTTTGATCTACCGACTTTCCTCTTTTATTAACCCTAGAAGCAAGGGTTGCCACTTGCGTCGGATCCGCCGAGCTGAAGTTCTTCTTCTTCGCCTTCTCCGCCGGTGTGGTCTTCACCCGTATCCCTGGGTAGGGGACTAGCCACCGACTCTTTTGAGTCGGGCACACCCCCGCGACTTGGACGCGCCTGCTAAGATTTGCCTAAGTGAGGTCAGAGACGACAGCTCTGGGTCTCCTTAAGCCGGGTTAATGCTCATATATGGTACTATGAACAAAGGTAGAGTGATTTCTTATTTACCAAATTTACATATTCACCTATTTAACTATGGTAACTTGGTCTGAACTGGGCCTGGAAGTTTGTTTTGTAAAGTCTGTGAATTGTCCATCAGGTAATATTTTTGGAAATTTAATAAAACAATACCCACAACGATTTCTTTAAAATATTTACCTGTATATGATGATCAGGGTTGCCATCCGTCCGGGTTTCCCCGGATTTGTCCTAGTTTAGAGGCCATCCGGGGACCGTCCAGGGAAGGTTTCATTTGTAGACCGGGTTTTTAAATAAGAAAATTTAAAAAAAATTGTGTCGCCCGCGAGTCACGCACTATCTATGCTCGCACACCACGATCAACCGACGGACCAAGTATATTCACCGTTCCCCCACCCCTCCCGTCGTGGTAGCCGCGGTCCGCCGTTCGTTCGTTCGAATTCACGACGCGCGTCCCGCACTCCGCAGCGACGGTTTGACGAATGTAGATATCGCGTCGTTCCAGTTAAGCGGGTGAACTTACGTAGGTACATGTGGTAAGCAAAGAATATTTTTCTTAAATATCGTAGTTTAATTTTTACAGGTAGTGCGACTCTGCTCTTCTGAATGCTATCCACATTTCGATTGTACATATGAAAATAAGTCTATCTATTTTTGTAACCTTTTTACACGAACAGATTAGGTTGAAATTGCATAAATTATGTATGATTATATCCCCAGTAAGTAGGTACTTAGCTACTTTTTATCCAAAAATATAATAATATTAAGTCAATTTTAATTTTATCCCTTTGTTTATTTATTGAAATTCTCTATTGACTATATTTTTAGGTACTTATTTTATTCTTTTCAGCCACCTGTTTTAATTAAACAGTTTTTCGAAAATCCTCTCTCGGAAGCTACAATAGTATTTTGTATGATTTTTATTTGTATTTATATTTGTACGTAGTGTGTATACTAATTTTAAAATTTTATTTATAATGATTGAAAAGTATCAGATCTTTGCGACCCTTTTTCAATAGTCTCCCCCCCCCCCAGGGGGTTCGCGACCCACAGTTTAAGAAGCCCTGCTCTACATAGCATAGAGCAGGTATCATTCACCAATCACGGTTACAAAGTATCAAAATATTAGGCATCTATATGGTTGTAGGCAAAGTTGTTTATTGGTAATCCCAATTCTTAATATAGTTATTAGTGTAACTTGATTCTAGATAGCCATCATAAATCCTTATTTCTCTAGAAACGAAGATCCACTAGTAAGTCTTCAGTTTGAAGCTCCTTTGTCAATATGAGGCTAGTCGAGATAGTGGTGATTCCTTTTGTGACCATTGTTCCAGCTTCACAATGTCTAATACTGATTTGAAGTCAGATTCTCGTGAGGCAACGTTTCGCCTTGAATATATTCCGATGTAGGGCTGAGGTTTTTGATTTCCTGTACAATAATTCGCGTAGTTTCATTACCTGTCGATAGAGTAGGATGACAAGATTCATCAAGCCTTTTCCACCCTCTTTTCGATGAGATGTTCTAATAGTGGATGACTTCGGATTGTAGTTACTGTTCTTCATTATCATTGTTCGTGGTAATCTCTAAGTTCCTTTTAGAACTGTTTTTGTCCATTTCATGATTTCAAAAGAGTACGTCAAAACAGTCGTGATTTAAGTATTGATTGCCTGGACTGATTCGCCAGTTTTTACTTCGGACCTCTTAAATAATTTTACTCATTTTATGTATTGATCCTAAATTTTAGCTTTTGCCTACTAGTAGCCAAATATCCTGCTGAAATCTCAGGTATTTGTTAGTTTCTCCGTTTTCCATCGTCTGTACGTTGTCTCCGTTGGATAGTTGCGAATATCCTTTTATGAAAATACCTTTCTTGATATGTTGGATCTTTACTTAAATAGTCTAAACTCCATGTAGATATCAGTAAATAATCGATGTGTTATATCGAAAAAATAATTGATTGGACGCTTATTTGCTGCGCATTATTATTATTATCATAATGATTTGAGACAATAAAAAATATAAAAAAATTTAGAATCAGTAAAACATTTTTTTAAATGTTCGTAACCTGTATCATGAATTATACCACATATTTTTATAACACCGGTATCTTCAATGTTGTACCAGTAAAATCTATGCAAATATATAATAGCTTGTAGTACACAGACTCGTGATTTATAGTTCGAAGCAGTTTGAAATAGTTTGTTGTTATTAAAATTTATTAATCATTTATCACCGATTTATTGCGCTATGCTTCTCAATATGGAAACGAAATTATCTACTGAACCGTCGCTATTTAATTCTTTTGATTGTGATAATTTTTTGGTATAAAAATCATACAGATTTTATATGATTAGTGAGAGAAGCTTAAATTTAAAAGCTATGATACTGATTAAAATCTACTGTTTATACACGTTGCAAAAGGGTTGTCATGAAGAGAAATAATACATTTTCACGCAGCATTATCTCCTCAATGTGTCTCATAATTATGTAGAACACCTTGTTCCAGTGTTCGCAAGCTAGCATGAGAAAAAATCGTTCAATTCAATATAAGTTGCCTTTAAAGGTTGCTGAAGGCTACAGCACTCAATTTTAATTCAGTCGATATATTCAGTCAATATTACTTTTTATTTTAACAGGCGATTTATTTACGTTGTTTCTTTTGAATAATTTCTAGAAAGTATATTTATTCATTTGTTTTATTTCTTTATTTACTAGAAATTCTTAGAATTATTTTGGGATATATAAAAAGTTTAAGCATAAAAGTTTAGTTTAAAATAAATAGTCATTGTGAACAGAATGAATTATATAATATAATCGAAGAATTCAAATAATTTATTTGAAGTTAGTGTAGTGTATAATATTTAAATAAATTAAGAACGTAATAGACATTGTTTATTAATTCACTACACGAATAGAAATCGTATAAATAAGAAAAACATTAAAAGAGGTACTGAAAACACAAAAAGAAGTACAACACAGAGCAAGAAAAACCAAATTTGGAATAAATAGTCAATTCCCTCCATTAATTTGCATGACTGCAGTTAGTACGTTCACATATACATCACTATGTGCCGCAAATCCTTTGATGCTCGTTGAAAAACCGACAACTGTCGGATAGCGTGTGATAAAATGTGCGCATCACTACGTCTACACTTGACACAAATCACAAATCGCAAGACATGTTGCCGAATGCTACGCAACAGAATAATTTAGGTGAGATTTAGAACCGGCTTAACAATTTTTTGATACCATTTTTAGATTACGATTTGTGAAATTATTTATATTACCGTACTTTCTTTCCCAAGTAAAGGCTTGTCAACATCGAAGAGGGACTCGCAATGGTAAGAGATCCATGGTTACGCGACGATTTTCCTTCGAATTCTGATTTAGACCATGAGGCAGTAGTGCAGCTTTGTCAGTCTATTTAGCACTTGCATTTCTATATTAAAAATACCAAACAATCCTAAAAAACGCCACAGTCACATAAATGGGATGGGCCTAAGAGAGAAGGAAATTATTGCGGACTTTGTCAGTTATGACGCGTCTGGCCTTTTCTTAGCTGATTTATACTTTACTACTGAATCAGCCGGAAGATATATTATCATTTCATCAAAATAGTTTTGAAAAACATCCGAATCCATGTCTTCGTGGTAATCTCCCGTATGGCACTACTGAAACGTTAGCAAACTTTCTTTTAAAAATACCTCTGCGCTTCCAATATGGACGATTATTAGTCTTTTCCCTTTACCTGAAGGCGCCTTTATACAGACCTTCCATGTAAACTCGGCGAGCACTGGTTATATTTTTGTCTTGTTACATTTTTAGTACTGTTCCTTCAATAATCCACATCTCATCAAGATAAAAGATTTTCTTCTGCTCTGTTCTGTACTGCTTCATACTTCTTAAGTATTTTCGTCGCCAGAAAACCAAAATCCAAATTCAAATTTCTCAAAGTGATCACAAAAGTTTTTTAGTTATTAACGGAATACTGTCATCCTGGCCAAGCTCCATTAAAATCTTATCTAAGGTGGGTATTTCTTTTTTGAAATAAAAATAGTGAACTTTTCTTCGAATTACACTTTTGGTGTCTTCATCAAGGACTTTTACTGGTCTACCTGGACTTTTCTTGGGAGATTCCACTTGCCCAGCTATCTTTCTCTCCCGCAATAATTTAAAAACGGTGGACTTTGTATCTCCAGTTATTCGAGAGCATCGTTCGACAGTTTCTTGTACAGTAAATTTCGGTAATCGTATTTTATGCAATCATGTTCATTTAAAATAATAAGTTTAAAATTCATTGATAGTGGAGAATTATTGGAACGTCTTTTCGTTGGTGTAAATGTCGCCATTTTATTACTAATCTTATAATACTGTGAGGACTATTTACTGCTAACAGCAAATACTGATACGTTAAACTAAGCAAATATACTTATTATAAAGGTCTAAAAAATTTGGGTAAGGCACCATTGCCCTTACGGCGCATGGTTGTTGCTGAATCTGAAATAGGGTTGGAATTAGACATAGGCACTAATAGAAGGTTTAACGGTATTTGCTAAACGCAAAACGTAACTCTTACCTAAGTAATCCTTACACAATATTTCAAGACCTACACCTACGGCCGATACCGAAATTGAGCTGAACTGGGCGGAATTCCTCATTTTATTACTCTATACCTTTCTGAAATAGACTATAAAAATAGTAATAATGGATATATGATGTCAAGAAGACAGGTTGTATTTATAAAAACAGTAAATAATTTAACTTAATTTTATTTGATGTACTTTTATAAAATATATACAAACAACTGACAGTGGTATTTTATTGACAATTGGCAAGTTCTCTATTTCATCATCTAGATAGTTGATTCCGGGCTATTCTTATCTGCATCATATTATATACCAATCCTGCTGTGATAAATTGACCGACTAAACTAATTTGAGCATTGTATCCTCAACTATTGACTTCCTCGCTAAAATCATAAGGATATAAAACAGTAGGAATCTTCAATTTAGCGTCGCTCAAATGTTTGGTATAAAATTCTATTCGCAGCTTTGAGTGATTTGGCAACAAAGCAACAAAGCAAAAGTATCAAATCTTGACTTTTTTACGAAAAATTTCATTATTGGTATTGGCAGATTCCTTTAATAATATTTCTTAATAGTTACCCAATTTCCCTCTTCTTTCAATCACATTGATTTTCCTGAAAAAAATATACCATTAAAGTAACAAGCCTCTCTATATTAGTAAATACGAATCAATTTACAACGAATAATGTACTACCCCTAGTCATTCAAGTATCTGCATTTTATTAAGGATTATGATGGATCGAGAATTAAAAATTGGAAATTTTTGATGAAAAAATGATGAATAGAAAAAAAGCTGCAATATACAGTGTGCCGCATAAGAATCGACATAAAACAAAAGCGTATAGGGGAGCTCATAATTAGCTTCACATATTTCCGTACTTTTCAGACCTCTTCTATATGTTTTTTTGGTAAATCATCTTAACTTCAGTTCTCCTTCAATTAAATTTTCGTTTTAAAGTATACAATATTGACGTTTCGATTTATTTCAGTCTTTATCAAAATATGACATATCTAAATCGACTTATATCGGGGTCTGAAATTATGATCGTATTAAAATGTAAAAATATATATAAAAGTGTAACAATATCAAAAATCACTTTTTAAGTGAATAATCGATCAAGCATTGTTATATATTTTGTATAAATTATTGAAATAATGAGTGTGAAAAATTCAAAATGACATAAATGTAAAGATGGTTAATTTTTGCTCTAAGTCGTTCTGGATAAGAATTTCACGTTTAATGAATTTTTTGCATAATCACATATAAAATTATATTTACATAACATAAAGTTATGCATCTATTTTACACTCCAACTACCTGCTTTCCGGGAAATCGCAAACTAAACACAACAATATGCAAATATATTTTTAGTGATGATCGCTAAGATGTAAAAATAAAAAAGTAAAACCGAGTCGAAGAATCATGTGATAAAAATATAGTTCATAGAATCGGCTAAAAAATAAATGTATAGAGGAAGCATTAGAAAGGAAAAACTGCGTCCTTATCTACATAATACTTTCATAAAGTGTGGTGCGGAATAATACAATTAAAGTTACGAGTCTATTAATATGAAAATTTGGTACACCCTTGACAAGAAATATGGGGAATACCGAGCATACAAAATAGTTGCCGACCTGACTGTTTTACCGATACTACCACGGCAAATGCTCTTATGAGTTGTCCAGCATAATAACACCTAGAGCAGTATTTGCAAGACCTATTCGTTAGGCAGACGTGACTCATAAGCACCGAGTTCGCTAGCAAATGCCCAAACGAAATCAAGGCCAAGTATTCTTAAAAACATCAATTGTACATTTAATTCTTATTCTTTTAATTTTCTTTTATTTCTCTATCTAATAAAATTTTTAATTAACTTGAAGTAAGTTTTTAATGAATTCAGCAAATATTCTAATATATCACTTCATTCAACATGTCAAGTCTAATCGTTATATTTCTACAATTTAGCTCAGTCAAGTTAAAGAGACCCAAAAAGAAAAAGTGCCGAAAAAAAGATATTTTTGTCTTAATATATAGTACTTTATGCCCTGAGTATGCCCTTAATTTCCTCAAAGTTTCCCCGTTTCACATCTTGGAAAATTTCGACCTTGAAGTTGGAAAACCTACGTTTGCGTTTGACCCGTCATATCTCTGGAACCGTACGTCCAAATTAAATGTTTTAAAGCTTATTTATTGCATTAAGATTATGCTCTTTGAAAAGTGTCAATAACATTTTTCTCTTAGACCTACGGTTTTGGCGGAAAACTTGATTTTCCACCAAAAAACTTGATTTTTTAAACTTGAATTTTGATTCAACATTAAATATTTTCCTTGCAAATCCTTTGGTCACTTTGAGAAAATTCCGCGACCTCCAAGTTCATCCGCCTAACACCCATAGATTTCCTTATGAGACTACCTCAAAGCAAGAGTTTACTGCAAACATGAGAATTACTGTGGACTTAAAATATTTGTTATTAAATTAGCGTGAAATCCGCATCTATACACATATTTTTAATATTCTTATTAAAACAATATGCCAAGAAATAATTGCTTAACTTAATTTGCAAAAGAGTTTTTACCAACAGATATCCTCTAAATGCAGTAGTTGGGTTCAAAGGCAGCCGTGTTTATATGACCAGTTTTGAAAGAAAAGAAAATATTCGAACAACATCGCGAAAATGTTGTTAAACTCTAAAAAGTCAACAAACTGACTCCATAAGTATTGTATTATTCATTTTTTGGACAATAAATACCGAAAATCACTGCAATTTAGTCAAAACCATAATCATTTGTATAGGTTTAATTCTTTCTGAGATACAACATTGATACAGGAGTTTCCTATCAGCATGTTAGAAGTATTTCTCTGTTGCCTACCTGATGTTAGATACAAACTAAAGAGATATTTGAAATTCTTGAGGCTTTCAAACATGTTTCTTCTTCACTTACTCATGTGTGTACCATCCTCAAACAATTCTTGAAAATCTAAATTTTGACATTCATACTGAACACACTGTTTACACTACCCCTACACCAACAACAATCACACTGTCTAATGCGCGTTTCGACAACCAAGTTATGGTCTTCAGAGACTGGAGGTAAACTATACCAATTATATTATTATACTAATTATATCCAATGAACCTTCTCCCGCAAAAAAAATTTCATTTGTTATTTAACTACTTATCTATAAAGTGGGCTGTAACGAATAGGCTCTTTGTCCCTATTTAAACTTAAGCTTTCAAATGCATCCAACAATTTATTATTGGACACATTAATTAATAATTTTACTCGATTTACTACATTTACTCAATATTGCCCTGGAATCTTTCAATCTTGTTTTTACAAAGATGGGAAGAAATTTTCAATACAGTGGGTTCTAAAATGATTCATAAATTCAACTATACATTAAATCAATTGTAGGTTAATCCCAAGGATAAAATATCAAATTTGGAAAAAAGTGCTTAATATGAAATTAGTTGTAGTGATTGTGACTAGAAGTATATTGGGCAGACTAAAGATCCGTTAATATCAATAAAATGAAATAGCATATCGCATTTAAAATATGAATGGACAGAAAAATCGAGTATTATGGATCAACCTGCCTGTCATAATCATGACATAAACCAAGGTTTTATTTCCACTCCAGTCCCTAAAGACGATAATTTGGTTCGAAACGCGCGTCAGACAGTGTAATTCCAAAGGTTCCAAAAATTCAATCTTCATTTACTGAGTAGCTCAAATCTTGATATATACTACTTCATTTCAAGATATCACGAGTGCCTAATATGCTAAATAAACTAGCTTTCTCGTTGTAAACATTCATGCACCTCTTGTTTGTTAATTGTTAATGGGATGCGAGTTAGTCAAAGATGATTGTCTTGTGGACACTTAATCTGCGAAAAGGACTTTATCTACCACGCTTACGACTTTTATTACCGTTAAACACAAAGTCGTGCCAACTCTACAACGTTAGGCAAAGAAATAAACTCATTCTTCTCAAAGAGAAATATATTTTGTCAACTGTAGTATCATGTAACATATTTCAATGTCCATATAGCTATCTGGGCACTTGGAATAATTCAAAAAAAGTCTTTTTAAAGCCAATTTTTAATCCTAATATAATGTTTCACGGGAAAAATAAATCAATTACAATTACAATTTGAGCTCAGAATAACTTCTGTAAGTCATAAATCTTAAGAACAAAAAAATTCGTTTACTTCTAAATAGATATTAAATAATTGAAACCAGTTGAATTCCGATATCGTCCATTCTTATCTTTTAAAGCACAATATGACACACCAGTATTAATTATTTTCTATATCGATTCTAATTATATTGTATTCTATTTGTGAACTAATTTTCTATAAATTTCTCAGTTCAAATCTATTCAGAACATAATATTTATCAATCATTTATACTATTTATATGTTTTTTTTTAATTTCATTACATTGCAGACAGGTCTACATGCGCAGAAGGAAACCTACAATCTTTGTTGGATCACACTGTAACCAGATTATCCCTCTTCTTAGAAGAAGTCTTACTCACACTTGAGGCCGTTGAAAGGAACTCGTTACTGTTAATCTGCAAATGGGGTTGTGACGGCTCTCAACAAGCCCAGTTTAAACAAAGACTCTCAAACGAAGATGAATCTGATGCTAATATTTTTATAAGCTCATTTGTGCCTTACGAATTTTTTGTGGTGAGGATAAAAGTAAAATCCTGTGGCAAAATCCAACTCCATCTTCACCTAGATATTGTCGTCCAATAAGATTTACGTAAAAGAATCTACGGACATCCCAAAAGTAGAAATAAATTATCTCAATGGAGAGAATTTTTTTTCAACATAGTTTTAAAATGACTATGGTTGACGGAAAGGTCTGCAATGCAGCTACAGACACCAAATCGACCAGCAGATGTTATATATGTGGAGCTACATCAAAAGATTTTAATGATTTAACAAAAAAAAATGATGTATGCCCTGAAACTCTTGATTTTGGCCTTTCCGTATTACATGCAAGAATCCGGATATTCGAAAGTGTGCTGCATTTAGCATATAAATTGCCCGTGAAAAAATATCGCGAGAGACGAACCGAAGAATAAAAAAATCTAGAAAAGCAGAAGAAACTTGATATTCAGCAAAGATTTAGAGATGAGACAGGCCTCTTAGTCGATATGCCAAAAAGTAACTTCGGAAACACAAACGATGGAAATACCAGCATAAGATTCTTCGAGAACCCTGAATTGGCTGCAGAAGTCACTGGAATAAGTTATGACTTGATTATTAGATTAAAAGTGATATTAGAAGCCATATCAAGCGGCCATAAGATTGACGTAGCAAAATATGATAAATACGCCATGGAAACTGAGAAACTATATGTTGAGTTGTATGGCTGGCATTCTACGACTTTGCTCGCAAGTTTTCGAGGGAAGAATGCAACTTAGATATTTATGATAAGTTACTATTAACATCCGACCCATTTATTAGTTCCATGAGAAAGACCAAAAAAACCGCTTCAAAATTAATTTTGCCTGAGGCAATGCAGCTATTAATTCCTGCTGAGCCAAACCGACCAATGGAAATTGATGAAAGCGGCGAAAATTTAAATGTAGATGAATGAGTCTCCAATGTATGATTATTTTTAGTGATTATCTATTTAGCTTATGCAACTTTAATATTGTATAACGAATGTAAAGATCCTTTTAATAATATAATATATTTACTTACTTATTAGAACAAAATAAACTTTGTTTTATTTAATAATACATACCTGAAAGAATTATTAAAACGTAGACAGCTGTCCCTCCTTGGGGAAAGCCGTGAGTGTGTCATATGTATTTTCAATATAATATTAAAAAACACTTTGAAATCAACTCTCGAATAAAATATTTTTTGATAAAAAATCACAAGTAGGTGCGCCTAACCACCGTGCACCAAAAATAATTTCGATAAGTTATTCCAAACACAGAATTCTTTAATGTAATTATTTTGTAAAATAAATATCACATAAAATAATTTTTGCCGCCTAAGTCCTGAAAAATGATCTATGTGCAGCGTCCATCTCCAGAAGGACACCAGGTGTAAGTAGAGGCAGTAAGCTTCGACCTGCAGGTCGACCAGCAACTGGTGAAAAAACACACTCCGTGTGTCTGACTACCACAGTTACATGCTGCCGCCCTCTTACATTACATCTTTTTACGTGATATGATGACATCAAGTCGCAATATTTACTGTTCGGTGTAAGAATAATTAAATTGAACTTTGTCAAAACCAGAAATATCATTCTTAAATTACCAACTCAGTCGGAAAGGCGAGTTTCCTACCTACATATAAATTAAACAGTAGAAAGAGTACTTACACTCGCGAGCGGTACATAAACGGAATTTCAGAATAGAACATTTTAAAATAAGATAATTGAAACTGAATAATAATATGTTCATTTATAAAATTACCATCATACCTACATATATCAAAGGTGAAACGATTCACAAGTCTAGTTAGAATAGAAAAAAAAACATCGATATCTTGAATTTTGCGGAACCCCTGAGAGCTTCTTACGGAACCGCTGGCATATGCTATTTCTCATACTTTCATCTCTTCCATATTTAAATATTCCGCCTTGTAGTGCTGCTTGTTTTTTCCTTTTTTTATACTCTTTATCGAAAACAACCAAGAAGAGCAGCCGGCTTGGTTTACATCGTTGTCTTGGATGTTTTAGATGTTTCGACTCCCCTTATAGCATTCGTCTACTCCTCTATTTTTTACGGTTCTCCATAAGTCGTTCTTGTCATAATATATTGAAAAGATTTTAAAAATCTATGAAACGAAGTGCGTTCTTTTAGTTTTTTCGATATTTGTCTTGCTACAAGATTCGCCTCTTTTACACATCCATTAGATGAGAAGCCGTAAAGTTGTCTTCTAAAGTTTCTTCATATATTTTTCTAAACTGTTCCAATACCCTTGCATACAGTTTATCATCCGTGCTTAGTAGTATAATGCCTCTATAATATCGTGTCTTCCCTTGTATCTCAGCTCTTATGTATCACAACTAATATGCCAGTTTGCTAGTCTTCTAGTGCTACCCCCGTTGTTATTGTTTAATTATAGTTTTTATGCAGTCTATAATCAAGTCATTTCTTGCTTTCAGCGCGTTAACTGTTATGCTCCTTCAGCAGTTCATATAATCTAAAAATTCTATTGCGTATCTAAATAAAGTTGGTTCATTATCTACTGTTCTAATATGTGACTTAAGTCTTCATTATATGAACGAAACGTTTATAACGCAAGTGTTCAAGTTTTGAAACCTGGCATTAATCTCTAGGGACAAATTTGTTGAATATGACCCATGCTCAACTAATTTGAAGCCTATTGATAATGTTCCAATGGCAGACCTGCAACTGAGTACATTATCCTGACGCAATAGAGCATCTTTGCGTAACTTCCCTGCGCGTATTTCTTTAATCGCCTATCTAAATTTTAGACTAAATTGGCATAAATAATTAGTTTTAATTGTGACTTTTCCTTGCAGATAATCTATCAAAAGTTCCAAAATACGATTAGTATGAAATTACCTAATGTATCCTCCGCTGAATCAAATGGACGTTTTTAATCATTCATTCGATACTGTGATGTGAACGTTTCTTCATATTACTGTAACATGAAATGAAATGGAGCATGAAATGATAAATGATCTGCAAGAAAAAGTTTATTGCTCAATTCTCAATTCAATAAAGATATGATAATGAAATAGAAATATTCCAAATTTAACCTTAATATTTGAAGTTTTAGATGGGTTTATCCTAACAATTTTTAGAAAAAAGTAAAATATCAGAGTCCCAATAGCGTATAACAACTTCTGCGTCAAAATCAATTTGACAAACGTGGAAAATAATTCTAGAATCAGCTTCTTCATGTTTTCCACGCGATAATGGTTCTTCAGTAATTTTAATAACTTCTTTATCTAAAACTAAGAATAACATTCACAAGAGCTTACGTAAATTGATTTATTAACAACAAAAGGTATAAAATGTTTTCACTATTCCAGTGAAATGAATGAAAAAGTTAAATAGAGCTTATATATATATATATATATATATATATATATATATATATATATATATATATATATATATATATATATATATATATATATATTTAATTATTCTTATACCGAACAGTAAATATTGCGACTTGATGTCATCATATCACGTAAAAAGATGTAATATAAGAGGGCGGCAGCATGCAACTGTGGTAGTCAGACACACGGAGTGTGTTTTTTCACCAGTTGCTGGTCGAACTGCAGGTTGAAGCTTACTGCCTCTACTTACACCTGGTGTCCTTCTGGAGATGGACGCTGCACATAGATCATTTTTCAGGATTTAGGCGGCAAAAATTATTTTATGTGATATTTATTTTACAAAATAATTACATTAAAGAATTCTGTGTTTGGAATAACTTATCGAAATTATTTTTGGTGCACGGTGGTTAGGCGCACCTACTTGTGATTTTTTATCAAAAAATATTTTATTCGAGAGTTGATTTCAAAGTGTTTTTTAATATTATATTGAAAATACATATGACACACTCACGGCTTTCCCCAAGGAGGGACAGCTGTCTACGTTTTAATAATTCTTTCAGGTATGTATTATTAAATAAAACAAAGTTTATTTTGTTCTAATAAGTAAGTAAATATATTATATTATTAAAAGGATCTTTACATTCGTTATACAATATTAAAGTTGCATAAGCTAAATAGATAATCACTAAAAATAATCATACATTGGAGACTCATTCATCTACATTTAAATTTTCGCCGCTTTCATCAATTTCCATTGGTCGGTTTGGCTCAGCAGGAATTAATAGCTGCATTGCCTCAGGCAAAATTAATTTTGAAGCGGTTTTTTTGGTCTTTCTCATGGAACTAATAAATGGGTCGGATGTTAATAGTAACCTATGATAAATATCTAAGTTGCATTCTTCCCTCGAAAACTTGCGAGCAAAGTTAAGGCGATAAGACCTAAAATGTTTATTGCGGGCCTAAGTAGCTTCTTCCGAAAGTTGCCCTATCGGCAACAACGAATTTTCTATTATTGAAGCTCCATGAATTAAGACCTTATGCATCGTTGGAGTCGTAGGATGCCAGCCATACAACTCAACATATAGTTTCTCAGTTTCCATGGCGTATTTATCATATTTTCTACGTCAATCTTATGGCCGCTTGATATAGCTTTTAATATCACTTTTAATCTAATAATCAAGTCATAACTTATCCCAGTGACTTCTGCAGCCAATTCAGGGTTCTCGAAGAATCTTATGCTGGTATTTCCATCGTTTGTGTTTCCGAAGTTACTTTTTGGCATATCGACTAAGAGGCCTGTCTCCTCTCTAAATCTTTGCTGAATATCAAGTTTCTTCTGCTTTTGGATTTTGCCACAGGATTTTACTTTTATCCTCACCACAAAAAATTCGTAGAGGCACAAATGAGCTTATAAAAATATTAGCATCAGATTCATCTTCGTTTGACAGTCTTTGTTTAAACTGGGCTTGTTGAGAGCCGTCACAACCCCATTTGCAGATTAACAGTAACGAGTTCCTTTCAACGGCCTCAAGTGTGAGTAAGACTTCTTCTAAGAAGAGGGATAATCTGGTTACAGTGTGATCCAACAAAGATTGTAGGTTTCCTTCTGCGCATGTAGACGTCACTCGTAATGACTCCTTGGGTGGGTAGCAATCTTCTTTGGGCTTCAATAACAATTCATAATGTGGATAGAATCTTTTGTTCGTTGCTCGAATAATTTCGTACTGTTTTCTGGTCAAATCGACTTCAACAAACATTGTCAGTGCTTGCAGAGGAGTAAGGGGCTCTATTTCTTTAGACTTTGAATGTCTGTTTTTACAATCACTGGCAGACGCAGAAGAATTTGTAATGTCTTTTATAACAGTAGACGCATTTCTTTTTCCTTCTGTTTGTAAAATTACTTGTGCCGCGTGAACAATTACTTTTTCATCGAAAGATGCGCGGACTCCTTCAGTTTTTCTTCTCTTTGTTCTTTCAACTAAATATTAACACAAAAACATAAAATCCGATTTTTTCCTATTTTTGTCAAAAAAATTTCAAAGTCGTTTATTTTTAACACTAGCAAAAACTAACAGCTGATTTAAAGCAGTTTTCTTTATAAGACTTTATACTATATAATGAAATCAAAAATGTAACTCGGAAAGGTGCGGAAGTAAAGTTTTTTTCGATTGAAATTGAAAAAGAAAAAACATTTCTAAAAAAGGGAATTATTGACGGCTCATTAAGTCATTTATTGACAATATGTTTAATACAATTTCATATTATTTTAATAAAGGCTTACCTGTATTATTGGTATCCATCACTTAAACAAGCAAATATGACACGACACATAAAATATTCACCGAAGAAAATGATATACGAAAAGGGCGTCAAGAACTTTCAAGTGCAATAAGTGCGACAATCAAATTTCGACTAGTAATACAGTCTAGGGATGTGGGTGGGGTTGGCTATTGTTCGTCAGATAGTCTACTATTCCAGGAAAAAAACTGTTTGTCATTAGTCGATTATTGGAATTTCGACTTATGGCTAGATTCCTAGAAATCTACGTATGTGCGCCGGCTGAACTTTTATTGAAGCACCAAATCATGTCATGTTTATTTTCCAGCCATGGTGTCCAAAGTATCTATCAAAATTGTCAAAGGCAACATCAGTGCACAGTGAGGAATTTAGAATGATGTCTGGCAGACAAACTTGATACTTTTGTACCGATGCAATGATTGCTATTGTTTCCAATTCTTCTAGGATAGTATAGTTGTAGCAATGTCCTATTCTATTTAAAATATTTCTCATTTTCTTACTGCTTGTTAGACTTTTCTTCGTCATACCAAGAGTAATACGCTTAGATTGTTTAACAGTACCATTACTTACACACTTGTGTAATCGGTCTAATTCATCTCACATTCGCTAGCAATTGAATCGCTAGTTTTAATTTGTGAGGGTAGTTTTGGTTTAGCAATTTTTGAAATAGTTTCTCGCAATACTAATGCGACTTTATCAATAAGGTCGTTTTATTCGAGTTCACTAAAATCATCTTCTAATAAACTACAATCTTTATTTTTGAATCCTTTCTTTGAGAAAATGTTTATTTGTGAATTTCAGTCTGAAGAATCAATCTTTTGCTGATCGTGCTGTTCACCACTACGCCTATATACTGGTATAAACAATCTTTAATATTCCAATTTGCGTATTCTCGAGCAAATTCCAATCTTGCTACTCTATGATCTCTGGTAAGACATAGACCTCTAGCTGGCACTCAGGCTCATACACCTGCTTCTCTCAGCCTATTTTGAACTGTTTTTAGTCTTATTCGGAGATAACAAGCAACTAACAGATCTGTTTGCAGCCTTCGAGCGGTGGTATGCCTAATTCTTAACGCCGTTATCCTCAAATAACGATCATCTACTTCCGAAGTTACCCTTGCGGCCATTTTAGATGAGCGTCATGATTCTAGCGGCTTCTTAATTCGTCACATGTCTTGTACAAAGTTGAGGCACATCCATTATTAACAAAATAAATGTAAATTTTCACTATACAATAAAGCAATCTGCTAAGAAAGTTCTGGATCTCAATGCATTCTCCAAGTCAGAAATGATTTACTTAAGCATTTTTACTTCCAAAAAAATTTGTAAGATATTGTGATATTTTTGCCCATGTTAGGAAACCAGAAATATCTATTAAGTTGATACATATACAGATTGTCCCAAAAAACTAACATTAAGTATTAAAAATATCCCAAAATACCAGTGATGCGATAATTTTTGTATTGGGTATATAAGGATTCAATATAGTACGGAAACAGGAAGCAGGAAAACTGTTAACTCTTTAAACTTTCACTAGTATTTGATAGTATTAGCTTTTTATATATTCGAATGCAGATGACTTTTGAAATAAAACTACTTGCGTGGTCTTTTTCTCACATTTGGCCAGGAAACGAATATCTTATTCTTTCAAACGAAGGTTTCAACAAAATGGTGGTCTTTTTGGGTAATAGCACAATTTTCTATGCCAGAAAAATGTTTCGAAATGTTTTTATTTTGAATCGGTCAGTCATTATAGAAAGTTTAAGTATACTTACGAGACTCGATATGGAAGGACAAAAATTTACTTTTGATGTGCGAAAAAAATAAACTTGTATGTCTCCGTCTCAGCATATCGGTGCGCACTGTCGAGAGGAGGGAGGGAAGTGTTGGTATTTCGCTCCTACGACGCAATTCAATGTACTCATTTACTTGTTCGTTTCTATTATGGTCGCTGAGACAACCAACCCGTGAGACAACCATACCCGGTCGCATATTTGTATCGGACGTAGCTTATTACACAGTGGAAATGCTCCAAACTGTTTATATCGAACGCGCGTTATTGCACAATACTGTGCAACATCAGTTGTTCGATACGGTCTAATGCGCTGTTGAAATTCAAATGATTAAACAAATGCCTATAAACAGATAAAGGTATAACATATTATGGTAATATTTTGAATACTTTTTAATGTTCAATGAAATTAGAGACACAGAATTTAGGTCTTTGAAAAGATTATCGTAAGATAATAAAATGTAACACAGAACTTGAATAATAATCAAAAACATATATTACGTAGTAGATTATATCAGCTTTAACATAGTTAAGAAAAAAACTACTTAGAAAATTTATTGTCGCCTAAATTAATCTTTAAATTTACGCATGCATTTAGGCTTTGCTTCTTTTTTTGCAAAGCTTTGAACTTTCCTTCCGGCTTGGCAGCGTCTTTTTCCACTCGCTAAAGTTTTCCTTCTTGCGATAGACGTTGCTTGCACTCTTATCTTTTTGCCTTTTCTTTCGGTTCTTCTTAACTGTTTCTGCGTGTTACATTGCTGTACTTGTTTTAGATTTACATCGGTGTGTGAAAGGTAAAACCTTTTAATACTGGCACTGTTTATCCTATTGAAAATTAAGTCCAATATTTTTTGCTTGTAATAACTTTCAAAGTTACTTATCACAAAATCAGTAAGTGGTGGTAGATTGTAAGCTTTAATACGCTCAAGAGGAATGTCTTTAAATAATCTAAACATTACCTCAATAAAGTTTGCTAAAGATTGCTAATCGGAATCAATTTTGGAGTTAATGTATTTTGCGTAATTTGAAAAATTGTATTGCGTTTTGAATGTTTCTAAATTTGCATCCAGTTCTAACTAAGTTTTTGAATAGAGAATGTTTCTATATAGCTGGTAATACTCTTGGCGTGATTACTTTGGAATACAATTTTTTTGCATTGTTTAACCACTCCCAAACAGCATTTAATACATGAAATATACAAAGAAGCATAGTTGAACAGGGCCAGTACTTCTGAAGAACTTTTCTCTCATCATTTTATCATGGGTTATTATAAGTCTGGGATTTAATTTGACAGGACTAATTACAATTATATTTTGAACAGCCAAGTCACTCACTTCTTCTTTTTGACTCGTAGCAATAAGGCTTCCCAATGGTATACCTGTAGCAACGGAATATGTCGCAAAAAAGTCAATCTTATGATTTTAAACATCACAGCTGCTGCTGGTGTCCATATATAAAATTTCTGACCATTCCTAAATTTTCTCGCTGATCTACGATTTGGCTAATCTTGAAAGAAACCCCTGTCTTTTTACTGAGATTTTCCTCCAATTTCTCCAACATATTTTCTCCTGCTCTCTCTCCGTAGGTAGTTTTAGAATGTCGCCTCCAAAAATTATCGAAATCGGATTTTTTTGGGACAGTAATAACGATCCGTTGACAAACTGTCATACTTTTATAATTTATATAAAATAATATTTTATATAATATTTTATACTTCCATTTTAATGTTGAAATTGAAAAATCATTAAAATAGTGTTTAATAATATAAAGCTGTAAGAATGATAAAAATAATATACAATTTCATAAACTTTGCAGCTCCTTTGTTTTTCTTGATAATCTCAAGAACGAGAGGAGCATCTAACTTTTAATTAGAGGCGCACTTACCCACTAAAAAGCACCTAATTTTAAGTCTCGATTGGTTTTTTTACTATAGGACTGCTAGGTTTATAGACCTCCTAAATAGGTACATCAAAAGTATTTCACTTTTTAAATTTCAATATAAATAAAAATAATTAATTTACTGTTCTACAGAAACCTTTTTGCTGATATATCCACAACGTAGTATCAATTCTCTGAATAATAATATTCCGGTGAGCAACCTTCATTCCATTTAAAAAAAATGTCCATGAATATGGTTTTGCTTAAATGTATTATTTTGTATCAAAATTAACAGAAATTAGTAATTTTATTAAAGTTTCAAGTATCAAGATAAAGAATGAATCAATTTTAATCCAATAATTTCTTTTAGATGAATTTTTTAAAAGGGCGTGTAAACTAGGATTATGGATTTTATTTGTGATAGATTGCTTAAATTTAATTCCTCCTCAGGCTTAAATTCTGTTCTTATAATATGATTATCGTCATTTGATGGATAATAATCATAATTATCTGGATAAATATTACTCATATTTCGTAAAATACAAAGACACAACACCAAGAAAAACACAAAAATTAAACTAGAGGCGAGGATAATAATAATAATAATAATAATAATAATAATAATAATAATAATAATAATAATAATAATAATAATAATAATAATAATAATAATAATAATAATAATAATAATAATAATAATAATAATAATAATAATAATAATAATAATAATAATAATAATAATAATAATAATAATAATAATAATAATAATAATAATAATAATAATAATAATAATAATAATAATAATAATAATAATAATAATAATAATAATAATAATAATAATAATAATAATAATAATAATAATAATAATAATAATAATAATAATAATAATAATAATAATAATAATAATAATAATAATAATAATAATAATAATAATAATAATAATAATAATAATAATAATAATAATAATAATAATAATAATAATAATAATAATAATAATAATAATAATAATAATAATAATAATAATAATAATAATAATAATAATAATAATAATAATAATAATAATAATAATAATAATAATAATAATAATAATAATAATAATAATAATAATAATAATAATAATAATAATAATAATAATAATAATAATAATAATAATAATAATAATAATAATAATAATAATAATAATAATAATAATAATAATAATAATAATAATAATAATAATAATAATAATAATAATAATAATAATAATAATAATAATAATAATAATAATAATAATAATAATAATAATAATAATAATAATAATAATAATAATAATAATAATAATAATAATAATAATAATAATAATAATAATAATAATAATAATAATAATAATAATAAATGCCCTCAGGGGGTCGCACTGCGACTACGGGTGTGGCAAGCCCGAGGTACCCTAGCTAGAGATCCACCCCACTCCCAAGGTGGACTCTTCCCAAAAAACCCCACTATTCCTAGAAGATTTTCCTCCTCCGACGCTATTAGTTTACGAGGGCTAGGGGGCTTCCTACCTTTTTTTCCTGTATCCCGGATTGGTTCTGCGTTGTAGTCTGCTGGGAGTGCATCGCCCTGCTTTCGGTTCGTCACCGAAGTAGCTGCTGATGCTGATGTGAGCTAGTCTCTGCCGAGGTGGATGATGGCGCGGGATCGGAAGCCAGCCACTACGGGCCCTGATCATGTAGTATGTATTGAATGTGGAAGTCGGAAGTTCACATCGCCCCGGGCGAGTCTGGTCCGTCTGTGTGTTCCGGGACTGGCTAAGCGAGGATTGGGCCTCAGTGAACTGGGGTAGGCGACAGCCGAGGGTACACCCGTTCTCAATCAACTCGACCCGCCCCCTTACATACGAAGCGCTGGTGACAAGAAATAAATGGATAGCTATAGTTCAAACGACGAAAAAACTGCATTGTCTTTAGAAAACAAAGGACAAAATGAAGGAGATATGACCCCAACAGGGTATCACTGGATGTTTACTACAGACCCTAGTGTTAGGAGATCCTCATTGGCAAGAACACCACCAATGAATCGCAAAGATTCAACTGCCTCTGCCACGGATGATGTTTTTGCTAGCCTAGAGACAAACTCTGGCACACGTCAAGATGACAAGACTGGGAGCCACAGTAACACGGCGTACGAAGCAAGTAGCGACAACAGTCACGATGGACTGGCAAAAAATACCAGTCCAGACAAAAAGAAACGAAAGCGAGACTCACATGGAAAGCATATCCCGGATGATACTAGCCAAGAGATGACTGCTGCTATGACCGCCTTGGGTAGTCTTAATAAAAAAGTCGACGAATTAAAAAATGAAGTCAAAGTGAGTACAAAGACAAAAACTGAAATCAAGGCAATAACGAGAGAGCTCGTAAGCATAATGGCAACCCTGAACAGAAGAATGGATGTTTTAAACATCAGACACACGCAGATGGTGCGAAACAACACTGAGCAATCATCGCCAGGTAAGAGCAAAACTGCTAATAATTTAGCTAAACCAGAGGACAATAATCCTAGCTACGCAAGACAAAGTATAGGAGTCCAAGCTGATGAAACCGACATAAGACGAGAGTTACTCGATCTTACAAATGAAATACGTACCAGGGTTGAGACGCAAATAACAGCAAGAAAAGGATGGACAGGGCTAGAAGAGGTAATACATCTCGAGTGGCCAGAAAGCTGCTACCAAAGCACCGTTGTTACAGAGCTGGGATCGCTTAGAGAGCTTCGAGGAGACCTGGTAATAGTAGCAGACCCTGATGTAACCTTGACCACCACTACGGAAAGCGACCTAAAATGCAACTTTCCGGAAATAACAAGCCTTATGTGCGAAGAACTTGAGGAAGGGTGTATTGAATATGTGAGGACGAACACCGAGGTCATACTCAGCAAAGGCAAAAATGGAGCAAGGTCAAGAACCATGTACATGCTGCCGTACAAGGTCAACCCAGAAGGGAAAAACGACATGGGTCAACTATATCAGTTGCTAGGCAAACTGCAAGCAGAGGTTCAAAACCATGGAGTGACGGAAATTCAAGTAGTAGCCTTCGGCAAAATTGATAAAATCTACCTTAGAAAGTGCGCAGAAGGTATCTTCAGAGGATCTGAGGTCAAAGTGCAAGTTATTATACCTAGAGATCCAAGCCGACTAGCACCTAAGTCAAGTAAGGGAGGACCAGCGACGACAACAGAGAAGATTATAATCAAATCTGAAGGAAAGCAATATGCTGACATACTCCGTTCGATCAAGAGTAGTGTGAACATAGATGAGATGGGTGTTAAGGTAAAAGGCATTAAGAAAACCGCTAAGGGTGATGTCCTTATGGAGATACTTGGAGAAAAAAATCAAGTAACCGCCCTCAGACAAGCTATAATGGACAAGGATAAAGATACCCAGGTAGAAATTAAAAGAGATGAAGACATTATTCATATCTCGGACATAGACGGAGATATGAACGCAAAACAGATAGAGCAAGATGTCAGGAAAAGCGTAGCAAACGCAAAAGAAGATGACGTCCGAGTGCTCTCTTGCAGACCAAACCAGAGGGGAAACCAAACTGCTACACTTGCGGTCAAAAGAAGAGTGGCCAGCGAATTACTCAAAATGGATACTGTGAGAATAGGGTGGGCACCGTGCCAGGTCCGAGCAAGGGTCAAAATCACCAGGTGTTACAAATGTTTGGAGTTTGGCCACCGCACCAATGAATGCAAAGGAACCGATAACTCGAAGATGTGCCTTAAATGCGGCAAAGATAACCACAAGGCCAAAGACTGTACTAACAAAAGCTATTGCCTAACATGCAAAAAAGACGGTCACAGAGCTGACCAGACTGCTTGCCCTTACTACCTTAAGCTTGTAAAGGAAAAATCAAAAGCAATTAGTGACACCAGACGCAGGCTCAGCACTGCACGCGGTCAAAACTTTAGTGTTCAATATTAAAATACTTCAAGCCAACGTTGGACGTGCCTATACAGCCCAAGACATGGCGTATGCCACCGCAGTTCAGCAAGGTATTGATATTATGGTAACTGGGGAACCGAACAAAAAAAGGACCAAAGAAGCAAACTGGATCAAGGACAGCAGGCATAATGTGGGGGTCCTACTTCTGAATAAAAAGCTTAGCGTAATAAACCACGTAGTCGGAGATGGTCACGTAATTATCAAACTCAAAGATCTTGAGCTGATATGTTGCTATATATCCCCAAACATCAGCATGGAAGACTACAAAACTGAGGTGGACAGTATAATGGAGCACATAACGAACAACAGTGATGCCATTATTCTGGGAGACCTAAATGCCAAGTCCCCAATGTGGGGATCACCTGTAACCGATGAAAAGGGTCAATACTGGGTGGAATGGATCAACGCTCGCGATTTGGTGGTTCTGAATACTGGAAATGAGCCCACATTTATCCGAGGAGATAGCGAGTCCTTTATTGATGTCACCATAGCAACCAATCGTGTATCTCAAAGAGTAACCAACTGGGAGATACTTGATACCGAAACACTGACAGAGCACAGATATATCGCATTCGAAATTAAAGTAGATAGAGCGAAGACCAAAACAACTTCAATAAGGCCCCTTATTGATTGGACCGCCTTTAAAGCCTGCATAGAGTTGCTTACCATTACTCCAGATGAAATGAGTCATGAAACAGTAACCAAGCTGATACAGATGGCAAGCAAGAACAGCACGCAAAATCGAATTCTAAAGACTGAAACATCATATTGGTGGAATGAAAACATTGCTGAAAAACGGTCACTATGCAACAGATTAAGAAGGGTACAACAACGTGCGGCGAGAAGAAACAACCCAAATCGAGACGATATTGAAGCAATGAAAGAGGCGTACAAGACCAATAGAAGGGAACTCTGCTGCCTAATTAAGGAATCAAAGAAGAAATACTGGAACGACATATGCAAAGAACTCGATAATAATATATGGGGAGATGCGTATAAGCTAGTAGCAAAAAAGCTTAATACTCTAAAACCCTATGAGCTTGACATCGAAAAGAAATCCGAAATCGTGGCAGTACTGTTTCCACCCGGAAATGATAAGTGGAGATACCCTGAAAAGGAAGCTCCAGCCCCACCCTTCACAGCAGAAGAGCTAAGGAAGGTAGCCCAAAGTATCAAATGTGGAAAATCACCTGGAATTGACCAAATTCCCCCTAAGGCTATCAAAATAGTAGCAGATTGTGCCCCAGATTGGTTATTAGGCATGATGAACAAACTACTTCAAAAACAGGAATTTCCAAATGAATGGAAAGTTGCAAAGATGGTTTTAATACTAAAACCAGGAAAGCCAGCTGAGTTACCTAGTTCCTACAGACCACTCTGTCTGTTAAATTCCTTGAGCAAGTTACTAGAAGCGTTCATACGGGGAAGACTACAAGATGAGCTTGAAGACAGAGGAGGGTTGCACATGTGTCAGTATGGCTTTCAAAAAGGGAAATCCACGATCCAGGCTGTAGAAGCTGCACTGAATACTGTAACGGAGTTCAAAAGTAGATTCTGCACCCTTGTCACAATTGACGTTAAGAATGCTTTCAACACTGCATGTCACAGCCTGATTATCAAAGAGCTACAAAAAAGGAATATATCGACATATCTAATAAACCTTGTCTCTAACTATTTAAGAAACAGAAAGCTGCAATTAGAAAAGAATAGGGAGATGGATATTACGTCAGGTGTTCCCCAGGGTTCCGTCCTAGGCCCACTGCTATGGAATGTACTATATGACGGCGTGCTGAGCTTAGAACTAACTCGTAATGCTGTAACAATAGGATTTGCTGACGATCTGGCGCTGATAGTCGGAGCAGAAAGCCAACAGACATTGGTTACTAACACCAACATGTGCCTGGAAAAAATAAATACCTGGATGAGAGACAACAAGCTTGCTCTTGCCCCCCACAAAACTGAGGCAATCCTACTAAAGGGTAAACAAAAGAGGGAGAAAATAAGCTTCAGCGTAGACGGAGTCAATATAAAGCCAGCAAAGAACTTGAGATACCTAGGTATAACCATTGACGAAAGTAGAAATTTTGGCAAACATGTAGAAACAGTAACAAAGAAAGCTACAGAAAGGGTGTCCAAACTTGCTCGGATTATGCCAAACGTAGGAGGTCCTAGGCAAAGCAAAAGAGCAGTGTTGTGTAGTGCTATGCAAAATATTGTCCTATATGGAGCCCCAATATGGCAAAAAGCGCTTATGAGAAAAAAGCACTTTACTACGGTCAATAGAGCACAAAGAGACATGCTGTTGCGAGTAGCCTCCGCCTTCCGAACTGTGTCTGGAGTAGCACTCCAAGTAATTACGGCTACGGTGCCCATTGACCTCTTAGCCCAGGAAAGAACATCCAAGTACAAATCGCTACAGAATAGCAACGAAGCTAGAGAAAGTTCCCTCACAACATGGCAAACTAGATGGGAAGGTGAGACAGTAAAGGCCCAATGGACCAAAAGGTTAATACCAGACATCAAGCCGTGGGTTAAGTGCGAGCACCGCCAGGTAGACTACTACCTGACACAGGTCCTAACAGGACATGGCGTCTTTCGATGCTATGCTAAACGGTTCAGAAAAGACACCACGGATAGATGTATATACTGTGCCGCCGTAGACACCGCCGAACATACCATCTTCGTATGCTACAAGTGGAGAGAGGTCAGAGACAGGACTTACAGACAGCTGGAATGCGAGCTCACTCCAGACAACATTGTAGAGAAGATGCTTGACAGCACAGAGAACTGGAAATTGGTGCAGAACTTGGCTAAGAGTATTCTCAGCAACAAGGAAAAAGATGAAAGGCAAAGACAGCAGAGAGAAAGGAACCCGAACTCCTAATCCCGAGAGGGGAAGGGAGACGTAGGGTAAAAGGAAACCACTGATAGCCCGTCACTCATGAAGTATGTTCCAGGAACGATGCCATAAGTGACAAAAGGGGCCGTAGACGACTAGAAGGACACTCCAACCGTCCGAGCCTCTCTGCAAAGCAGGACTCCGCAGAGGTGGTGAATGTTTCCCAGCAAATTGCTGAGGAAGTGTGACAAGTCGTTATTTAAAAAAAAAAAAAAAAAAAAAATAATAATAATAATAATAATAATAATAATAATAATAATAATAATAATAATAATAATAATAATAATAATAATAATAATAATAATAATAATAATAATAATAATAATAATAATAATAATAATAATAATAATAATAATAATAATAATAATAATAATAATAATAATAATAATAATAATAATAATAATAATAATAATAATAATAATAATAATAATAATAATAATAATAATAATAATAATAATAATAATAATAATAATAATAATAATAATAATAATAATAATAATAATAATAATAATAATAATAATAATAATAATAATAATAATAATAATAATAATAATAATAATAATAATAATAATAATAATAATAATAATAATAATAATAATAATAATAATAATAATAATAATAATAATAATAATAATAATAATAATAATAATAATAATGATAATAATAATAATAATAATAATAATAATAATTATACCCCTCAGGGGGTCGCACTGCGACTACGGGTGTGGCAAGCCCGAGGTACCCTAGCTAGAGATCCACCCCACTCCCAAGGTGGACTCTTCCCAAAAAACCCCACTATTCCTAGAAGATTTTCCTCCTCCGACGCTATTAGTTTACGAGGGCTAGGGGGCTTCCTACTTTTTTTCCTGTATCCCGGATTGGTTCTGCGTTGTAGTCTGCTGGGAGTGCATCGCCCTGCTTTCGGTTCGTCACCGAAGTAGCTGCTGATGCTGATGTGAGCTAGTCTCTGCCGAGGTGGATGATGGCGCGGGATCGGAAGCCAGCCACTAAGAGGGCCTGATCAGGTAGTATGTATTGAATGTGGAAGTCGGAAGTTCACATCGCCCCGGGCGAGTCTGGTCCGTCTGTGTGTTCCGGGACTGGCTAAGCGAGGATTGGGCCTCAGTGAACTGGGGTAGGCGACAGCCGAGGGTACACCCGTTCTCAATCAACTCGACCCGCCCCCTTACATACGAAGCGCTGGTGACAAGAAATAAATGGATAGCTATAGTTCAAACGACGAAAAAACTGCATTGTCTTTAGAAGACAAAGGACAAAATGAAGGAGATATGACCCCAACAGGGTATTACTGGATGTTTACTACAGACCCTAGTGTTAGGAGATCCTCATTGGCAAGAACACCACCAATGAATCGCAAAGATTCAACTGCCTCTGCCACGGATGATGTTTTTGCTAGCCTAGAGACAAACTCTGGCACACGTCAAGATGACAAGACTGGGAGCCACAGTAACACGGCGTACGAAGCAAGTAGCGACAACAGTGACGATGGACTGGCAAAAAATACCAGTCCAGACAAAAAGAAACGAAAGCGAGACTCACATGGAAAGCATATCCCGGATGATACTAGCCAAGAGATGACTGCTGCTATGACCGCCTTGGGTAGTCTTAATAAAAAAGTCGACGAATTAAAAAATGAAGTCAAAGTGAGTACAAAGACAAAAACTGAAATCAAGGCAATAACGAGAGAGCTCGTAAGCATAATGGCAACCCTGAACAGAAGAATGGATGTTTTAAACATCAGACACACGCAGATGGTGCGAAACAACACTGAGCAATCATCGCCAGGTAAGAGCAAAACTGCTAATAATTTAGCTAAACCAGAGGACAATAATCCTAGCTACGCAAGACAAAGTATAGGAGTCCAAGCTGATGAAACCGACATAAGACGAGAGTTACTCGATCTTACAAATGAAATACGTACCAGGGTTGAGACGCAAATAACAGCAAGAAAAGGATGGACAGGGCTAGAAGAGGTAATACATCTCGAGTGGCCAGAAAGCTGCTACCAAAGCACCGTTGTTACAGAGCTGGGATCGCTTAGAGAGCTTCGAGGAGACCTGGTAATAGTAGCAGACCCTGATATAACCTTGACCACCACTACGGAAAGCGACCTAAAATGCAACTTTCCGGAAATAACAAGCCTTATGTGCGAAGAACTTGAGGAAGGGTGTATTGAATATGTGAGGACGAACACCGAGGTCATACTCAGCAAAGGCAAAAATGGAGCAAGGTCAAGAACCATGTACATGCTGCCGTACAAGGTCAACCCAGAAAGGAAAAACGACATGGGTCAACTATATCAGTTGCTAGGCAAACTGCAAGCAGAGGTTCAAAATCATGGATTGACGGAAATTCAAGTAGTAGCCTTCGGCAAAATTGATAAAATCTACCTTAGAAAGTGCGCAGAAGGTATCTTCAGAGGATCTGAGGTCAAAGTGCAAGTTATTATACCTAGAGATCCAAGCCGACTAGCACCTAAGTCAAGTAAGGGAGGACCAGCGACGACAACAGAGAAGATTATAATCAAATCTGAAGGAAAGCAATATGCTGACATACTCCGTTCGATCAAGAGTAGTGTGAACATAGACGAGATGGGTGTTAAGGTAAAAGGCATTAAGAAAACCGCTAAGGGTGATGTCCTTATGGAGATACTTGGAGAAAAAAATCAAGTAACCGCCCTCAGACAAGCTATAATGGACAAGGATAAAGATACCCAGGTAGAAATTAAAAGAGATGAAGACATTATTCATATCTCGGACATAGACGGAGATATGAACGCAAAACAGATAGAGCAAGATGTCAGGAAAAGCGAAGCAAACGCAAAAGAAGATGACGTCCGAGTGCTCTCTTGCAGACCAAACCAGAGGGGAAACCAAACTGCTACACTTGCGGTCAAAAGAAGAGTGGCCAGCGAATTACTCAAAATGGATACTGTGAGAATAGGGTGGGCACCGTGCCAGTTCCGAGCAAGGGTCAAAATCACCAGGTGTTACAAATGTTTGGAGTTTGGCCACCGCACCAATGAATGCAAAGGAACCGATAACTCGAAGATGTGCCTTAAATGCGGCAAAGATAACCACAAGGCCAAAGACTGTACTAACAAAAGCTATTGCCTAACATGCAAAAAAGACGGTCACAGAGCTGACCAGACTGCTTGCCCTTACTACCTTAAGCTTGTAAAGGAAAAATCAAAAGCAATTAGTGACACCAGACGCAGGCTCAGCACTGCACGCGGTCAAAACTTTAGTGTTCAATATTAAAATACTTCAAGCCAACGTTAGACGTGCCTATACAGCCCAAGACATGGCGTATGCCACCGCAGTTCAGCAAGGTATTGATATTATGGTAACTGGGGAACCGAACAAAAAAAGGACCAAAGAAGCAAACTGGATCAAGGACAGCAGGCATAATGTGGGGGTCCTACTTCTGAATAAAAAGCTTAGCGTAATAAACCACGTAGTCGGAGATGGTCACGTAATTATCAAACTCAAAGATCTTGAGCTGATATGTTGCTATATATCCCCAAACATCAGCATGGAAGACTACAAAACTGAGGTGGACAGTATAATGGAGCACATAACGAACAACAGTGATGCCATTATTCTGGGAGACCTAAATGCCAAGTCCCCAATGTGGGGATCACCTGTAACCGATGAAAAGGGTCAATACTGGGTGGAATGGATCAACGCTCGCGATTTGGTGGTTCTGAATACTGGAAATGAGCCCACATTTATCCGAGGAGATAGCGAGTCCTTTATTGATGTCACCATAGCAACCAATCGTGTATCTCAAAGAGTAACCAACTGGGAGATACTTGATACCGAAACACTGACAGAGCACAGATATATCGCATTCGAAATTAAAGTAGATAGAGCGAAGACCAAAACAACTTCAATAAGGCCCCTTATTGATTGGACCGCCTTTAAAGCCTGCATAGAGTTGCTTACCATTACTCCAGATGAAATGAGACATGAAACAGTAACCAAGCTGATACAGATCTCTCTCTCTCTCTTCTAGCCGTTTTCTATCCTTTGGATATAGGCCTCTCTCATATTTTTCCAGTTTTCCCTGTTCTGTGCCACTTGGTACCAGTTAACTGGTACTTAAGTCCGGCTGTTCTCTTGATATCATCATACCATCTTTGTTGTGGTCTGCCGGTGCTTCTTTTCTCCCCCCAAGGTCTCCATCTTGTTATTTTTCCGCTCCAGTTGGTGTTATTTCGAGCAACATGTCCGGCCTAGTTCCATTTAAGACTACCTATTCGCCTCACTATGTCCTCGATTTTGGTTCTATTTCTTATCCACTCATTGGTTTTATGGTCTTTAAGCGTTATTCCTATCATTTTCCGTTCTATTGATCTTTGATGTACCTTTAATTTATTCAAGATTTTCTTTGTTAGGACCCATGTTTCACATCCGTGGGTTGTTACTGGGAGAATGCATTCCATGTAAACCTTGGTTTTTAGTTTGAGGGGTAGGTTGGAGTTGAAGACGTGTCGCATCTTCCCGTAGGCCGCCCATCCTAGATGTATTCTGTGGTTAATTTCAAGTTCTTGATTGGTTTTACCCAATGTTAATTCTTGACCTAGGTAGATATAAGAGTTCACTTTCTTTATCTGTTGTCCTCGCACATTTATACTCTCTTTGTTTGTCCGTTGGTTTGTCTTGAATTTGGTTTTAGAAATGTTCATTTCTAGGCATACTTTTCTTGCTTCTTGTTGTAGTTCTATAAGCATGTATTCTAATTCTTCACTGTTTGGGGCAAAAATGGCAATGTCATCGGCAAATCTTAGGTTACTTAGTTTTTCTCCCGATATATCAATTCCTCTGTCTTCCCAATGTAGGCTCTTAAAAACGTCTTCTAGCACCAGTGTAAACAATTTGGGTGACACAATGTCTCCTTGTCTAACGCCTCTTTTAATTATGATTTCCTCAGTGTCTTCATATAGCCTTACTTTCATTTTTGAGTTATCATTTAGTGTCTGTATAATGTCAATATATCGTTGGTCTATTCTTGCATTTTTCATTGACCTGATAATTGCCCAAAATTCAACTGTGTCGAAGGCCTTTCTAAAATCTATGAAGGCGATCCATAATGGGATGTTATATTCCGTTACTTTTTCGTTCAGTGTCCTTACGGTGTGGAGATGTTCTATTGTGCTCATGCCTTTTCTGAAGCCCGCCTGCTCATAGGGTTGGTATGCGTCGAGTTTGAATTCAAGGCGGTTTGCTATTATTTTCATAAAAAGCTTGTAGATCTGTGATAGCAGGCTGATTGGTCTATAGTTTTCTAGGTTGCTTGGATCACCTTTCTTATATATCAGTATGACTATCGCGGTGTTCCAATCCTGTGGTATTCTTCCCTCGGTTAGGCATGTATTAAATAATGATTTAAGCTCTCTTATCAGTAGGCTTCCACCTTCCTTCAACATTTCCGGTATGATGTTATCGTCACCTGCCGCCTTCCCGTTTTTTAGTTGATTTAAAGCTTTTACAATTTCTTCCTCTTCAATCTCAGGTAGATCCTCGGAGCCAACGTTACATATCCTGTTTTTATGGTCACTGTTTTCTTTTCTAACATCCTCATTGTCTATTTTGGGCTCGTACAGACCTGTGTAGAACTTCTCTGTTACCTTGAGTATCTCTCTTCGATCTTCTGTTATGTTACCTTGTCCGTCTCTCAATTTGATCATTTCTTTTTTATGTGCGTTTTCTTTTTTAAAGATGTTCAGACCTCTGTTTTGCTGTATCAACTCCTCTATTCGATTTTCTTGATACTTTCGTATGTCCTGCTTGGCCATTTTCCTTGCTGTTTTGTTTAGTTCGGCATACTCTACTGTATTCCTTTTGTTGTCTTTAATGAGCTCTCTCCTTCTTTCCAGTAGCTGTTTGGTTTGTGTTGTAATCTTTTCTATTCTTTTAGTTTTTGATGATACTAAACTTGTAGTTGTTTCTTTCAGTTCTTTTACCAGTCTATTGTTTGTTTCGTCCAAGCTCTCGTGTGATGATGTTGTTTCCTTTGTTAGTCGTTCTGTCAATCTTTTGCTATATATTGACTTGTTGTCTCTTATTGTATCAGGATCTATACGGTATTGCGTGCTGTTGAATTTTTTTGCTCTTTCCAATTTTGTGTTTAATACGATCCTGCACCGGACTAATCTGTGGTCGCTGCCCGTATTAAAGGAATTAAGAACGTCAACTTCTTGGACGATATGTTTATTTGGTGTTAGCACGTAGTCTATTTCGTTTTTTGTAATTCCATCCGGGCTGGCCCAGGTCCATTTTTTGTGAGGTCTTTTTTTGGAAAATGTATTCATTATGTATAGTTGTTCTTTTTCCAGGAAATTTGCAAGCATCGTCCCTCTTTCATTTCGTTTCCCCAGTCCAAATTGTCCAACATACTGTGAGCTATTACACTGCTCTCCTATTCTTGCGTTGAAGTCTCCTATTATCAGCGTGTATCTTGTCTTATTTTCTGTTAGGCTCTGTGTGATTTCATCATACAGCACCTCGATCTCCTCGTCCTCATGACTACTTGTTGGGGCATAGATTTGAACGACTTTAATTGTTATATTGGAGTTAATCTTAAGTGTTATGTATATTACTCTATCTGATATGGCTTTGAGTATTTGAAGATTTGGGGAGATTCGTTTGTTGACAAGAAAACCCACACCACCCAAACTATTATCTTCTCTTCCTTTGTAGAATAGGATATGTCCTGATCTTAGTCTAATGGATTCTTCACCTCTTCTCCTTGTTTCTGATATTCCCAGAATATCCCAGTTTATTCTGTCCAGTTCGTACTGTAGTTCCGTTAACCTTTCCTCATTTCCAATTGACCTAGCGTTATAAGTTGCAATGTGAAGTTGGCAGCCTTGTTTTACCCAGGGATTTTTAGCACCCCCTGCTCTACGACTGGTCTGACCGCTACCTTGGCCAGGGTCGTTCGAGCCGCTGGGCACTGGGGGCCATTGTTTTTGGTATGTCTTCATATGAGAGGGGTTTAGCCATAAAACACCACGTTGGCCAGACGTCTTGGTGAGTGTAGGTTCAGCCGCCCCTAACCTGGGGAACCGTCGCTGTTTGCAGCCGCCCACTCTGGGTCAGACGCTGCAGATTTTTCCTGTTGGTCCACGGGGCGTATTTGATTTCCGCCCTACCACCCATATCTGGGAAGCATTCCCCTATCCGCCACCCGGGGACGCGCTCTCTAGGAGTTACAGGCTCTCCCGAGAGCCTGATACAGATGGCAAGCAAGAACAGCACGCAAAATCGAATTCTAAAGACTGAAACATCATATTGGTGGAATGAAAACATTGTTGAAAAACGGTCACTATGCAACAGATTAAGAAGGGTACAACAACGTGCGGCGAGAAGAAACAACCCAAATCGAGACGATATTGAAGCAATGAAAGAGGCGTACAAGACCAATAGAAGGGAACTCTGCTGCCTAATTAAGGAATCAAAGAAGAAATACTGGAACGACATATGCAAAGAACTCGATAATAATATATGGGGAGATGCGTATAATCTAGTAGCAAAAAAGCTTAATACTCTAAAACCCTATGAGCTTGACATCGAAAAGAAATCCGAAATCGTGGCAGTACTGTTTCCACCCGGAAATGATAAGTGGAGATACCCTGAAAAGGAAGCTCCAGCCCCACCCTTCACAGCAGAAGAGCTAAGGAAGGTAGCCCAAAGTATCAAATGTGGAAAATCACCTGGAATTGACCAAATTCCCCCTAAGGCTATCAAAATAGTAGCAGATTGTGCCCCAGATTGGTTATTAGGCATGATGAACAAACTACTTCAAAAACAGGAATTTCCAAATGAATGGAAAGTTGCAAAGATGGTTTTAATACTAAAACCAGGAAAGCCAGCTGAGTTACCTAGTTCCTACAGACCACTCTGTCTGTTAAATTCTTTGAGCAAGTTACTAGAAGCGTTCATACGGGGAAGACTACAAGATGAGCTTGAAGACAGAGGAGGGTTGCACATGTATCAGTATGGCTTTCAAAAAGGGAAATCCGCGATCCAGGCTGTAGAAGCTGCACTGAATACTGTAACGGAGTTCAAAAGTAGATTCTGCACCCTTGTCACAATTGACGTTAAGAATGCTTTCAACACTGCATGTCACAGCCTGATTATCAAAGAGCTACAAAAAAGGAATATATCGACATATCTAATAAACCTTGTCTCTAACTATTTAAGAAACAGAAAGCTGCAATTAGAAAAGAATAGGGAGGTGGATATTACGTCAGGTGTTCCCCAGGGTTCCGTCCTAGGCCCACTGCTATGGAATGTACTATATGACGGCGTGCTGAGCTTAGAACTAACTCGTAATGCTGTAACAATAGGATTTGCTGACGATCTGGCGCTGATAGTCGGAGCAGAAAGCCAACAGACATTGGTTACTAACACCAACATGTGCCTGGAAAAAATAAATACCTGGATGAGAGACAACAAGCTTGCTCTTGCCCCCCACAAAACTGAGGCAATCCTACTAAAGGGTAAACAAAAGAGGGAGAAAATAAGCTTCAGCGTAGACGGAGTCAATATAAAGCCAGCAAAGAACCTGAGATACCTAGGTATAACCATTGACGAAAGTAGAAATTTTGGCAAACATGTAGAAACAGTAACAAAGAAAGCTACAGAAAGGGTGTCCAAACTTGCTCGGATTATGCCAAACGTAGGAGGTCCTAGGCAAAGCAAAAGAGCAGTGTTGTGTAGTGCTATGCAAAATATTGTCCTATATGGAGCCCCAATATGGCAAAAAGCGCTTATGAGAAAAAAGCACTTTACTACGGTCAATAGAGCACAAAGAGACATGCTGTTGCGAGTAGCCTCCGCCTTCCGAACTGTGTCTGGGGTAGCACTCCAAGTAATTACGGCTACGGTGCCCATTGATCTCTTAGCCCAGGAAAGAACATGCAAGTACAAATCGCTACAGAATAGCAACGAAGCTAGAGAAAGTTCCCTCACAACATGGCAAACTAGATGGGAAGGTGAGACAGTAAAGGCCCAATGGACCAAAAGGTTAATACCAGACATCAAGCCGTGGGTTAAGTGCGAGCACCGCCAGGTAGACTACTACCTGACACAGGTCCTAACAGGACATGGCGTCTTTCGATGCTATGCTAAACGGTTCAGAAAAGACACCACGGATAGATGTATATACTGTGCCGCCGTAGACACCGCCGAACATACCATCTTCGTATGCTACAAGTGGAGAGAGGTCAGAGACAGGACTTACAGACAGCTGGAATGCGAGCTCACTCCAGACAACATTGTAGAGAAGATGCTTGACAGCACAGAGAACTGGAAATTGGTGCAGAACTTGGCTAAGAGTATTCTCAGCAACAAGGAAAAAGATGAAAGGCAAAGACAGCAGAGAGAAAGGAACCCGAACTCCTAATCCCGAGAGGGGAAGGGAGACGTAGGGTAAAAGGAAACCACTGATAGCTCGTCACTCATGAAGTATGTTCCAGGAACGATGCCATAAGTGACAAAAGGGGCCGTAGACGACTAGAAGGACACTCCAACCGTCCGAGCCTCTCTGCAAAGCAGGACTCCGCAGAGGTGGTGAATGTTTCCCAGCAAATTGCTGAGGAAGTGTGACAAGTCGTTATAAAAAAAAAAAAAAAAAAAATAATAATAATAATAATAATAATAATAATAATAATAATAATCTTTATAAACAACACAACACAAGGTCCTTTCCTGAATAAATTCTTTGTTTTCAAAAAAGGTGGTTGAGAGGGATATAAGGGCGGATGAATTTTTATTTTAATCTAAATCGGAATCTGATTCCGACGAGGACGAATCAGCTCTTAAATTTATTATTAGAGGTTCCACTTGTTTTTCCATTAATTTATCAATGTCCCACATTTTATTTCGAAAAAAGCGGACATGTTGGATTGCCTTACTCCAATTGGTTTGTGTAACATTATTTAAAGCTTTAGTAAATAAAGTTTGGACATCACTAATTTTAAATGTTGTGTTTTTCCTTGCTACCTCACCCTTGATTTGTGCCCATATGAGTTCAATTGGGTTGAATTCACAATGGTAAGGTGGCAATCGTAAAACAATTTTATTTTTCTCTTTGGCCATCTCATCAACGACATATCTTTGGACTAATGGCCGATTCTCTTTAACCAATGCCAATAGTTCTGCCCGCACCATATTGTTTTCAAAATTAATATTTCGTTCCCTTAACCACTGATGTATGTCCGAACGAAATATTTCATTATTCAATTGGTAGTTTAATTTTAAGTTTGAACATACCAGAAATTAAGCGAGTGGAGTAAAGTTTTCAGGGTTGTTTTCTTTAATTTCGGCAAATCTTCATGCTGTTCAATAGCCATCATTATTTTTTGGACAGTTGGCAATTCGTTCATTAAGAAAAAGGAATGTACGATTCTTCTAATCGCCGCCTTCTGTTCGTCATTTATATTATCCAATATGGGCTTGGGTCTAGAATATTCTTTAGGTTCCGTCAAAATGTTTTCCTTGTGTTCTTTAAGGACTCTATATACTGATGCATTACTTGAACCTAAAATAATGACGTAATATTAAGCCATGTGCTTAATTATGATTAATATGATTATTAAGTAATTATGAGTGGTCCCACAACTAATTTAAGAAAAATTGGAAAAGAAATTTACTAAATAACGATATCAGATACATAGAGTCACACTTTTACCTACCACATATATCTCAGTAACTTTATCACTTGAAAAATATGACTGAAATAATACTTCAAAAAAATCACTCGAGTTTAACACAACCTTACAGAACTACCACTAATTCCAAGTAAAATGCATTCAGGTATACGAAGGGATACGAGTGCCAGCTATGAATAACTCACAATCCCCTCTCCAAAAAATTGTTCTCAAGGCGATATAAGGATAGAAAAGCTAAGTGGTTGCTTGGACCGTATGGTGCCGCTAGGCGCTAATGGGTTAATAATTAATACTTACTTAATATTTATCGAGTAATATCTAAGTACTACTACCATCGAAATTTGGTTAAAATTTATACTCAATTATGAGTAATTCAATGAATTACATGGCTGTATTATTGGAGACTTAAGATACTAAAGAGACTTAATAGTCTTAATATCTTTCTAATTTATTTCTTTCCTTTGCACCAATGCACCACAAATGTAAATATTACCATTTTTCCAAGTAAGATATTGTCCTTTCCAAGAAAGCATTTGCCTGTCTCTTGAACTGTACAATTTTATCTCTATTCTCAGATTTTAGCATTATATGCTCCATGGCTCCATAAAATTCTTGATAGAGTTTAGTTTGTAGACTTCTTCGTAAAAAGATCATTGTTTCATGAAGTTCTAGTATTAAAGCTTTATCTGATTGTAATTTTTGAATGGTGGTTTGCAATGTGGAACCAAAATTTACTAAGAATCCTAAAATGCAATGGTTTTTTAAGTTAATTAAAGTAGCATTGTTTACCCAAATATGCCTCGGCAAATTCATCTTGAAAAAAAATTTTGTAAAATGGCTGGTAGGGACTCCATTGAAAAAATCAAGATTTTACTGGTTGAAACATCTTTAAAAGCCTTTCTGCTGCTTTCTGCCATCTGGTTGGCACAGTTTTAACAATTCGCTTCACTCAGTTTTTTTCGTGCTGCTTGAAAATTCATTGTAGCATTTAATCACAATCAGTTCAATATTGTATCTAAAATGAATTTTAATTAGACTTTAGATTTTCTTTAAACTTAAAAAAATTCAAAATTGAATATAAATTAACGAATGGTACCATACCTTAAGGCTTTCTGGCCGTTTTTACCAGAATTGTGGACTATATGGCATACACAACTAATGGGTATTAATGCTGTCGTTCAATTTCTTAATTTCTATAAAAACACTTTGGTTTTTGCCAAAATTCACTAACGCATTATCAGCACAATAGGCAGTTACGCCTGCAATTGTTTCTCTAAATTTGTAACTATGCCGTAAGAAATATCCTTAGATTTTTCTGATGGGGACGAGTAGGAACTATTTTCATCTTCAGCAAAGCGTTCATTTTTGGAGGGGATTCTGCTTCATTTGTCTAAAAAAATTCCATATGATATAAAGCACAATAATTTTATCGTAGATTTCGTAGACTGCTACAAGATAGACAGGATAGAAGCCTTATTAGTTATTACATTATTTGCAGTTGAAAATTTAGTTACGTTTAAAATAATTAGAACCTTACCAATTAATTCTTAGCAATGTGATTATTTTTGTCATTTTCCGTGTCCACACACAGCACGGGTGATGGCGGCTTTTCATCTGTAGTTTCACTTAAACAATCCACTATATCTTCATAAACTCCATAATTTTTTTCTAACCAATCTATTTCGTCAGAGGAAACGGAAGAATCCGATTATGTGGCCATTTTATTATTATTTATATAGCTGGACGCCAAAATAAACTCAGACTATCTGATAATGTATAATAAAATAAATAATCTTGGGCTTTTACGACGGAAACAGAGATCCAGCCGATTAACCCGATTAATCAGCTATTGCCTTTTATCTCTTTTTATTAAGGTGGAATAAAAAGAGATGAAACACAACCAGACATCTTGTCAGACTGAAAGGCGAAGAAAGTATTCGATCCGAACAAACAACGATCATTCGTTTAACCTACGATGCTTAAAAAAAGCCCGGAATACTAAAAAGCGTTACCAATAATGCTAAACAAAAAAACTTTATCTGAGTACGTGTAAAAGCGGGACAATTTACTTAAAAAGCGGGAATTTGAATTAATTAATAAAATGCGGGACCGATCAACAAAAGCGGGACTGTCCCCCCTAAGGCGGGACGTCTGGTAACTCTGGTATTATCTAAAATATTCAATTGATTTTGCTTGATGTACTTCTCTATAAAAACTTTCTTGTTATTTCTAGTTTTTTCCATCTGAATCCCATTTTTTGACCATGTTCTGTATCTCTGTGTATGGATAAATAATTCTTTAAATTTAAACCGTTCATTAACAATGCGTTTCATAGAAGCTACTTTCTCCTGCAAAATGCCCAGAGTAATAAGTAAATATAGAAATTAAAAAAAAAACTCCCATTATCTTTTTTATTCAAATTTATAAACTCACACTCAAATTTTAAGCCAATCAATAAAATAATTGAAATAATAATTAAATATCTGCTAGCGTCACTCGACTATAATTTAAACATTTTATCGAAAAGTAATACATATATGTTCACTGCTGTGTGAACTAAACCCATTGGTAAAAAATGAAATAAAAACCAACCATATATATCATATCTCACGTAACAACCTGACCCTATTGTCTTCCCAATAAAAATGTCGTTCAAAGTGAGGTTATGACATTGAGCGTGTCACCTCGTTTTACGTTTCATATCTATTGCTGTGACACATAAATAAGCTACGCATACACGGATAAATCGTTCAAATGATCCACGTCTAACAACAGGGTAAAGACGATAGTCGTTGGCACTATTGTTCCTGTCTAATTTCATTATTCCGTAGCTATATTATAAATTGCTTATGTGAATAAGCAGTTAATGGGTTAGATATCCCACAGTTCAGATTTTATGTTGACAATATCATATATATCTCTATATCTATTATGTATTGAAAATTCAAGTAATAAAAAGAAATGTCTAGATTTCATAATCGTTGGCACTACGTTTACATTCGTCGTCACTCTGCCTTCATAGTAATTGGCACCTCTCGAAATTAGGTAGATACTCACCTAGTATTTTAGAATTAACTATACCTTGTTTTTAAACTAGGAGGAGTAATTTGAAAAACCTGAATCACACCATTAAAAGTTACTAGATTTAGTGAACAGCCCTGATTAAGAGTCTGTTCTGATATTGTCGTGTTCAAAATCTGAATATTAACTTCAAAACGGCTTTTCATTGGCCCAGGTGACAATCATGGAACTGAAATAAGTGAAAAGTCAAAAGGTTATGTTTTTATTTATAAATAATAAATGTGATAACCTGCTAAATAATTATGTGAATAAGTGGTAATTACCGTTTATTTATAATATGAGAGATTGATAATAACATAGCATCAATAGTGATGGCGAAGTAGAAAATAAGTGGAAGAAATTTCCGGGGGTATAAAAAATGCGAGTTACATGATGTGGATTTGAATGAACAAGTTATTAAAACGTTTAAATTCGCAGCCCAATGATGAAACAAAGGTAGATTTCTTCAATGTTTAAACTACTAGCAACTTTGCAGATATTTCCATTCTAATCCTCATGATAATCTCCAGTTTTTTTACTTTCGAAAACGAGTAATGCGTCATTAACAAATCCTTGTTCACATCCAGCATGAAGAATTATGAGACGTTTACCTTTTCCTGATGGGCTTTTAAGACCTGTAGATAATCCTTCGTTAATAGCTTGGGTTTTATTTTTGATATTTGTATCTATCCAAACTTTTGCTTTTGTGTGACCTTCATTTAGCCAGGTTTCATCTAAGAATAAATTGGTCTACCTTCTGACCTGTAACGTTTGATAGATGTTAAGTATTGTCGTCTCCACCTTACAATATCATCACGTTCTATTAAAACACTTTTATGGCTCCTTTTCAAATATCTAAAAATTTATACATACTACATGAATATTTAATACACACTAAATAAATAAAAGATAAGGGATACCCACACACTACCTACTTTTATTTCTATATTTGATAAACATAGGTATATTTAAATATAATGGCCTGCAGATTGTATAAGGGAAAGTTCATTAAAATTTCCTATACTTATGCTAGATTATTTGTTAACATCTTAATAGGCTTGTCTTTATTTGAAACTTATTTTTAGTTTTATTAATTTTATCTACATTAATGTATGAATATGATACACTTTTTAATTGGAGATATTAGTACCTATATGACAAATAATTATTTTTTGACTAAATAGATTATTTAGGTTGGTTAAAAAAATCATAAGCTACAACAAACAAATGGGTAATGATAAAATAATGATGTCCTTTATATAAAACATGACAAAATTACTTACTTGAAATTGATTTCTGTCATAAGTTTGTATAATGATGAACGAGAGATATTTTGTAAATCCGTATTTTTCTCAATTTCATTTAAAATTTTTGTCAATGTGGGGATCTCGTTTTAAAAGAAGAAACTATGTATGATTCGTTGAATGATATTTTTACTAGTTTCATCAAATATTTTAACAAGACCTGGACGACCTCCAGAATGTTTTGGACTAACAACTGTTCCCGTACTTCGATATTCTTTTATCGTACGATATACAAAGCAATCCACAATAACCAGAAATGACGAATGAACAAAGTTTACTGTAAACAAGTACAAAATATTTTTAGGTTAGGTATCATAATACTGGGAGACCTAAATGCTAGAACTGGCAAAGAAACGAAGCATGAGATAATAGGGCCCTACGGTGAAAATACCAGGAATGATAATGGCTCCAGGTTGATAGATGTCTGTCAACATAACTTACTAAGAATAATGAATGGGTATTTTAAACATAAGGAAATACACACATATACATGGACGCAAATAACTAGAAATCTAAGATCAATAATCGACTATCTTATAATGAAACAAAAAACGAAGATAAAAGTGCACAATGTCAGAGTATATCGATCCGCAGAATGTGGAAGTGACCATCATCTGATAAAAGCTAAGTTAATAATGCCAATAATCAAAGACAACAAACAAAAGAATCAACTGCAAAACAGTAAAGATTTAACAGATATAGATATACCAAACTATAATATAGAAAGCCTTATGAACGAGAGCACAAAATTATTATACCAACAAAGACTGGACCAAAACCTCCCACAGGAGTACGAACAAGAACCAACAGACAATCTTACCAAAGTAGTAATTGACAGCATACACAAAGCAGCCAAAGAAGCCTTAGGATATAAAGAAATGAGAAAGAGAACACGAAATTATTGGTGGACTGAACAACTGCAAAATTTAAAAGAACAAAAACAACGATTGTATCATACCTGGCTAAGCACTAAAAAAGCAGAACATAGGGAACAATATAGTGAAGCTGTATCAAAATTTAAAACCGCTGCGATAGAGGCCAAAAACCTCAGCTGGGAAAATAAATGCAAGGAATTGGATACCTATTTAGGAGGACGCCAATCCAGGGAATCGTGGAGATTTATAGATAATGTTAGATCTGGCAGAAAAGAAAATATCCCAATAGGCACCATATCACCAAATAAATGGCAAGACTATTACCGCTCATTACTCAGAGAACAGAGATCTGAATATAGTAACATGCCGGCTGAAGACATACGGATTACAGGTGAACCAATAAAAATCAACGTAGAAAAAACAAAGAAAGCTATAACACTACTTAAAAAAGGGCGCGCTCCTGGTCCAGAGGGAATACCTGCAGAATTAATAAAAGCAGGAACAAATAGGCCACCGCAAACGTGGAAAGAAGGATGGATCACGTCCATATACAAGAAAGGAAATAAGGAAGACTGCAATAATTATAGGGGCATTACAGTGACTAGTACGCTCAGTAGGTTATACGGAAAAATAATAAAGGAGATCATTTGTGAAGAATATCACCCATACGAATCCGAGGAACAAAACGGCTTCAGAGCAGGTCGATCGACGATAGATAGTATTTTCTGTCTATCACAAATAATCGAAAAGAGAACCGTAAGATCACAAGAAGTGCACCTACTATTGGTAGACTTGAAGAAAGCGTATGACACAGTACCTGTCTCAAAATTATGGGAGGTTCTGGAAAGAACGAGCATAAATACCACTCTAATAAAGGCTATAAAAGAACTATACAGAGACACAACAGCAAAAATAAAAATAGGTAACAAGGTGACAGACGGCTTCAAAACAACCAAAGGCTTGCGACAAGGGTGTTGTTTATCCCCAACTCTGTTCAACATATACATAGATGAAGCCCTAAGAGTTTGGAAGAAAAAATGTAAAGGAATGGGACTAACTATTGGGGAGAGCACCTTGTATACACTGCACTATGCCGATGACCAGGTAGTGGTAGCACAGGAAAAAGAAGATCTGGAGTACATGTCTAGAAAACTTATAGAAGAATACCAAAAATGGGGTCTACAGGTTAGCACGGAGAAGACACAATACATATGTATAGGATCAGAAGATTCACCTGGGGATTTAGATCTAGAGGGAAAAATAATTAAAAACTGTAAGGAATGCATATACCTAGGTGTAAAACTAACAACAACAGGACGAAACGAGGAAACAATTAGGGACAGAATAACCAAAGGAAGAAAAGTAATAAGATCCCTGAACTCAGTGCTGTGGCAAAAGAATATTAGACCAGAAACAAAAAAGAGAATATACAACGCCATTTTACAACCAATAATTACATATAGCTCCGAGGTTTGGCAACTTACAGAAAAGCAAAAAAATAACTTAAATGCAGTGGAAATGGATTTCTGGAGGAGAGCAGCAAGAATATCTAGAACGAAACATATAAGAAACGAGGAAATAAGAAGACAATTGAAAGTAGAAAGAACTTTAGTAGAAGATATAGAAAAGAAACAGTTGATTTGGTACGGACACGTTAAGAGAATGGGAAGAGAACGACTACCAAGAATAATATTAGAATGGACCCCCACAGAAAAAAGAAAGAGGGGAAGACCACCTAGAACATGGCTACAAGGAATCACTAGAGCAATGTCCGAAAGGAACCTAGCAGTCGACGACTGGCAAGATAGACAGGCCTGGAGATTAGGAACCCAAAGGCGTATAACGCTATAAAAGGGGATATATATATATATAAGTACAAATTTTGAGCTTCAATTACCTTCAGTTTTAGTTTCGCTTTACTATCATACAGATGTTTATTTGAAAAATGCCAAAACGAAAGTTACAATCGTTATCATTACGTGAAAAACTGAAGTTAATATCCGTTTATGAAAGTGGGAAGACACGCGAAGAAGTTTGTGCCGAATTTAATGTGCCAAAATCTACTCTTTGTAGAATAGTTCAGAGTAAACATAAAATTGAATCACAATGTTCTGAAGGACAAGGAAAACTAAAACGTGTACGTTTATGAGAATATCCTGAACTTGAACAGTGTTTGCTAATATGGGTCAAGCAACTTCGTAACAAAAACGTTCCGGTAAGTGGACCGATGATTAAAGAAAAGGCACAAGATTTCGCGCGAAGGCTCGATATTTATAATTTTTGTAGCAGCAATGGTTGGATGGAAGGGTTTAAGAAAAGAAACGGTATAGTTTTCAAAGCAATTTGTGGAGAAAGTAACGCTGTTGATGTTAACAAATGTAGCCAATGGATTGAAGACCTACCACTTCTATTACGCAATTATTCTGCTGATGATATTTTGAACGCAGACGAAACGGGTTTATTTTACAAGTGTCTAACCGATAAAACTTTTACCTTAAAAGGTGAGTCTTGTCATGGCGGAAAACTCAGTAAAGAGCGCATTACAATACTTCTAGTTGCTAACATGTCAGGAACTGAAAAGTTGCCTATCCTATTATTCGGAAAATCCAAATCTCCGCGATGTTTCAAAGGTGTTAAAACTCATTTACACACATAACACGTTCTTTTATTTTATTTAATAATTTAACCTGTATAACTGAAAGAACCTGTACTCTCACCTCTATTAATGGAACCCTAAGTAAATGAGACAGATATTTATTTATACCTGTATATCTGAGACACTGGGTAAGTGGAATACCTCTATAAGTGAAACGACAGTGCAGGCCCCTTGATGTCTCACTTAACCAAGTTTCACTGTATATAATTATGGAATAAACGGTTGATTGGATTGCATAGTGACAAATTGAGAAGTGTCAAATACGCATTAAGAAAACGAATGACAATATTAATACTGACAATTCCAGATCAGATAATACTTCGAATGGCTAATAAAGATGATGATAGTGAACAAAAGGGGAAAAGTGATGATTATTTCATAAAATACGTGAGAACAATTTGTGTGCTGCATTTACTACTACTACCACGCACACTCACTATTACACTGTATGACGCCTGTTTCGATGTTCTCTAGTTTCTATGTGTTTTGTACAAAACAAAAGATATTACCGCGTATAATTTGATTTCAAATGGTTAGTTAATTGAATTAGTAACTCACTAAAGGCATTGAAAAAAATATGGAATTTGATCCATTTGGTCGAAAGATACAAAAAACTACAGGAAGAGGTGATTCAACTGTTTTTGGTATTTGTAATAACTGCAAATCATCAATGGATTATTTCTTGTAGGAAATACTAGCTATAATAATTCAGACTGATTTAGAACAATTTTCAAATTCAGTGGTAAGTTCAGTAATTACTCATTTTGTACTGGATATTGTGAACAATTTAAAATTTTTGTATCTCTTAGATAAACCCCAACAAATTGGTATTGTGTGTTACATAACCCTAAAGTGATGAAAACGTTATTTTGGAGTAGGTAACCTCAAATATTTGAGAATCCCAAAGTGGGGGGGTTATTGTCTTCCCCGATTTGAACTATACGACGATGTATTTATAAGTTGGTAGCCTAGACCAGTTCCATGCATAAACAAAATATTGCGTTACCATAGCATACCGAACAATAACTTATTAAAAGTGTCAGTGTTAAGTTTTACGTCAAAAACGTAAACCAGAGTTACGCAATAAATTGAAAGAAAAAATATGTCCACCGAAAATGTGAAAATCGAAAAATTGGAGTATCGAGCCATCATCAAGTACCTGTATTTAGAAGCGTTAAGAGGTGAGCAGATTTACGAGGTAAATTTTCCATTGAAGATGATGACCGATCGGGAAGGCCAGCCCTGTGTCAGTCCTCGAAAATATCGATACAGTTTATGACAACAAAGCAACAATGGATGGAATGGCGACACTCTGGTTTTCCCAGACCTAAGGAGTTTCGTGTTCAAAATTGTGCTAGAAAAGTTCTTACTCCAGTTTTTTGGGATTGCCATGGAGTAATCATGATTGATTTTTTTAATAAGGGTAGAACAATAACTGGAGATTACTATCCGACATTACTGATCACTCAACTGAAAAAAAGTTCAATAAGTCGTAAATTTTCTCCCAACGATGAGGTAATAAAAGGTGTGGAGGTCTTGTTGCGTAATAAAATATTTTGTCATTGAAATTTTGTTTGGTTTTATAGTAGGCTAAGAATTTTTCAATACATCTTCGTATCACCACAGAACTGCATAACGCAATAAATAACTAAATGATTTTCTTGGTTGTCTAGGGTTCTTTTCTGCTTAAAACGCCGATTAGAAAGAAAACACTGTTATTACAGAATTTGCGCCTCGCCGTAGGATGGAGTAGAGCAATAATCTCGATCCTACATTGGGCCATTCTGCTCAGAATCCGCCTCGGAATCGTCTCTTTCATAGCTGACCCATGGATTTATATATTCAGCGCATGTTGTCGTTCGATTGGGTCCCTCGTGATCTCCGATTTTAACAACGTCATATCTATCATTTTCTTTAACCTTAACAATTTCGTGTGGATCTAAAAATTTTCTCTTTAATTTTGGATCAGATGTATATACTTCAAAGGGTGTGGTAGTTATGCTTCGCTGATAGGTCGAATTAGAGGCAGTCTGTACTTTGTCAACGTATTTGTACCACTTTCCTGGCTCTTCAAAACTGTGATTTGTTAAGATTGGTATAAGGGTCCTATTTGCCCTTTCCGCTTGTCCATTACCTCGTGGGACTCCACAAGTTGTTGACGCATGTTTAATATTTTCTTCTCGGCAATATAATTCGAATTCTTCAGAACGGAACGCGGTTCCTCTGTCAGATATTATCATTGACGGGTTTCCAAATATTTTACGCTCACAACATATCACTTCTTTCGTCGTCGTTGATTTTGTTGATTTTAGGATGAAGCATTCCTTCTTTCTTTCGTACAGGACGAAGTGATATATTTTACGCTATTTTTCAAGACAACATGTCACTTCTTTCGTCGTGGTTGATTTTGTTGGATAAAGCCACACAAATTTGAAAAAGTCATCAACTATCACAAAAATGTGCTGATAATTTTTTTGTTCACTTCATTGGTCCTATTTGGTCGACGTAATACGTCTCTAGCGGACCTTCTAGTTTTTGTATAGGATGAAGCATTCATTCTTTCTTTCCTTCCTTTTTATTCCATAATATACAAGGTATACAGTTATTTTTAATCGTTTCTATTTTGTCTTTTAGTCTTGGTATGTAAAATTCCTTGTTTACTATTCCTTGTGTTTTTTCTTTCAAAAATTTCCTATCTCGTGGACTTTTATTATTATTTTTTAAGTCTGCATGTTCTTTGGAATGACAAGTAATTTTAATCCATTATCGTATTTATACAATATATCATGCTCTAAATAAAAATCTTCATACTCTTCGGTAGTCAAAATCATTTTTATCGCCATCTGCCTACATCGTCTATACTCAATTTCATACTGAAATTCTTCTAGCATCAGGGCCCATCGTGCAACTCCTGTTGTAAGGTCCCTTTTCTCCATGGTTTTTATGAATGCATTACAGTCTGTAACTATTTTAAATTTCGTTCCTAGCAAGTAGATTCGGAATTTCTTCACACTTTTAATAATGGCGAGTATTTCGAGCTCATAGCTTGTATACTTCATCTCTGCAGGGGTCGTCTTTCTACTCATGTAGTATATCCGGTGAAGCTTCGAATCGTCACTAGATCGCTGCTAAAAGAATGCTCAATAACTATGTATATTTGCATAGGTGTGTAGTTATGATTGGGACTTGTTTGTCACTTACTATGTATCCTAAAAATTTTACCTCGGTTTTCAACAGTTGACACTTTTTCTTTTTCATTTCTAGTCCATATTCTGCAGCTGTCTTTAATACAAGTTTTAGTCTTTCTATCCCCTCTTCTTCGTTCGCACTCAAGATGATAACATGTAGTATATAACGTACATTCCTGCAGTCAACTCCCTGAAGACATGAGCGATGAATCGTTGGAAAACTGCTTGACTACTACTTCCAAATGGACATTTCATAAACTCGTACTGACCAATCGGCGTTACAAAAGAAGTATATTTTGTGCTCTTGCTTCAACAGGTACATGAAAAAATCCATTTTTCAAATCAAGGGTGCTGAATATCCTTGCTCTCTGTAAGCTGTCTAGGACATCTTCAATAAGGGGAAGTGGAAATCTATCGCGTATTATATTTTTGTTTAATTTTCGATAATCGCAACAAATTCTGGTTCGGCCATCTCCTCGGTTCGCCGTCATAAGAAAAACAAATGTAAAACTTTTATAACTTAGAGTTTTGCCTGCGTAATGTTGTGACCAATTCTATCTACAGAACTTAACGTTGTCATGATTAAATTAAAAGATTTATTCTATGCAAAATATATACATTTTGAACAAAAAATAGAAGAAAATAACTCTTTGTCTTTCGTTTATTAAAACTTAATCCTCTACCTTTCTACTCAGAAGACAAATATGCTATATAAAAAAATATGTCGTTTTTACAGCAAAAGAAAAAACAAAATTATCATCTGAACTTGGAATAATAAAAGGAATATGAACAGTGTAGTCTTCTTTAAATTAGCAGGTTTGTCGTAACACTTTATTTTACAATGTTCTGCTATTGCGTACAGCTCTAATGATCAATTTAACAACGGAAAGTATATTAGAAGAAGAGCAATCACAAATTGAATGTAAAGGAAAAGCCAGTCCTTCATCAAGTGATTTTGAGGATAAATTTGCGAATGAAGAGGTAAGATGAAAATACCAATTTTAAATATAGTAATTTTTAAATTTGTCTGTAGGAAAATGTTGCATCTGGTGATCTGATAGAAAAAACCAATCGCAATCAAGCAGAATATAAGGCTACAGAAAAAAATTAAAAAGTAGCAGAATAAATAATAAATGAAATTAGTGATTCTAGAACTACTGAGAATATTGATAATACTCCATCTATTAGTATAACAATCAATAATATGAGTAGTTCAATTGATTCTCCGCTAAATTGGACATTGATCGCTGATTCCTCACAATTGTAACCAGATTTTGTGAAATTAGGATAAAACAATTGGATTATTTATGGAAACTCTAGTTCGAAATACACTTTGATTAGATAATGTTCGCCAAAAGATCCGGGATTAGAATGTTCTATGACTCTGTTCAATAACCGTCGATCAGATCCGGGTATTTAAATTTCCATAGATAGTGAATATTCATATCATTATATTTGTAATTTGGATTGTAAATAAAGTGAATTCGACTTATATTTTGGATTGATTGATGTCTTATACCTAGTTATTTTCAAACTAAAACTATTTAGATAATGTTTCTGTTTGCCATTGAATACGAGAATTATTCAGAAAATGGGAAAGTTATGAAATTAAGAAAAGTTACTTCACACACTGACGCTAAATATCCATAGGCTTCTTCAAGATTTTTGCCAACAAAAACCGTTTCGCAGATTGTACCTCAATTAAGCTTATTCCAATTATTAAATGATGGTTTCATGTTGTGTCCAAAACGTATCATATAGAACATGAAATTATAGATGCAACTGGGAGTTGTTTCGTCCAAGGAAATTTTATAGTAAATCTAGCTTCAGAATTCGCGCTGAAGTAAATCGAATCGAAAAAAGTCTAGAGTTTTTCACAATAATGGCAGATGAAAATGAGTGGAATAATTAAGAAAGTCCAAACCGGAATTTCCAAGATGTAACTTCTTGCAGTATACAGCAACTTTCCATATCTCCGATTGAATTGAGCCAGGTAAATATAGTTTTCAAAGACACTGTGTAAAACAAGGTGTATAGAAATGCTCGAAGCAGTGTTGACCTTAATGAAACAACTTCCTGCATTCCCCGCTCTTCTAGAAGCTCTTGATAGTTCAACGGAAGGTAGAGGAAGTAATGAATGTGCTTTCCTGCACTCTATTCTGTCGTAAGAGTTCTCATTCGGTGTCTTAGTTCTGTCTGAGAAACTTGGAATAACTTTACCTTCAATTCCAAGCAGAGTACATAGATATGCACATAGCTTCTTAACTCAGATACAAAGAATTCAGGAAAAACGAGTCAACAGTTGTTCATACTTTTATCCGTTACATCCACAACTTTTCTTGAAATAGGTGTTCAGTAGAAATTGAAAATCAAGTACTCGTCTGCTCCCGATTTTTCCAGGTTGGTTTTCACATTTTCCCAGTCGAAATTTGGTCAATTTACTATCACTCTTCTATTATGATGAATATTAATTTTAGAAAATACAAGAATCAAATTTTTTTAGTTTAAGTAATTCTTCGCTCACTGCTGTTTTTCTTTTCTATACTTTTTACGATACACAACAATATTCTAAAAAAATGTTGAGAATCTTTGATTTATGCATCGAAATTATGCGAAAAAAAATTGCTATTTTCAAGTTGTTTTATTGGAATTTATTGAAATTGATAGACTTGAGACATAAGAAAAATTATCGGCTTGATAGTTGAATAATAAATTAAGTCATATTTTTGAAATTTTTGTGCCAAATGGAATTGGGCATCAAATTGACGGAAAGGGGCATAAAAATGATTGAAATTTATTTAAATTTAAAAAATAGAATTTTTTCAACAAACTTTATTGAGAAAATTAACAAATTTTTACAAAAATTAGAACGGAAATTTGAATTCCGATAGAAAATTTTTTTAAAAATCACGACACCGCCACTCAAAAGTATTTTTCTGCTATTCTCCTTATACTTCGTCCTCCTTCTCTTCTTCTACTTCTTGCTTCTCCTCTTCTTCTTCGTAGTCTTCGTTTGATTGGATTGCACAGTGACAAATTGACAAGTGTAAAAGAAGCATTAAGAAAACGAATGGTAATACCAATACTGACAACTCCACATCAGATAATACTTCGAATGGCTAATCAAGATGCTAATAGAAAACAAAATGGGGAAGTGAATCGAATAATAGAGGTAAATATTTAAATACAATAAATATATGTAAAAACTGACTGACTGACAAAGTCCGCAATAATTTCCTTCTCTCTTAGGCCCATTCCATTTATGTGACACTGGCGTTTTTTTACGATTGTTCGGTATTTTTCATATAGAAATGCAAGTGCTAAATAGACGCAACGCTGCACGAATGCCGCATGGTCCAAATCAGAATTCGAAGGTAAGTCGTCGCGTAACCATGGACCTATGGAGTGTAGAGAAGGAGGAACATCTCTGGGTTAAAAAATGTGAGCTGATTTTTGATGGGAAAATAGGTGGCGCTGATTATAGAGGGTATTCGCTTGAATTTTACGCGCTGATTTGAAAATAACTGTATAGTATTAAAATAATGAAACGATTAACAAAACAGAATCTCGTTAAATTAACTTTATTATTTAGCTATTTATTTGGTTTAGATAATACATATATTCTAATATGAAAAAAAAGTAGAATCATGTAACAATAATGAAATAGTATAAAAAAAACATTGATTAAAATAAAATATTGAATTTTATTCGTAACTAATATAATAATTATAGCGATATAATTAGATCAATAAAAATAATAGAATAATAAAAAAAATATTTCGGTTCATAAAAATAAAATATTGAACTTCATTAGCAACTAATATAATAGTTATAGTCATATAAAAATATCAATTTTGAATGAATTTTGCTTTCTAAGAGATTCAAACATGACTTACCTTTGGTATTCCAAAGAGACTTGCTTGTTTTATATTTTGAGATGAACGAATACCACAATCTTTTAAAGAACCACTTATACATCCAGAAATACAACAAGTTTTCACCATGATTTTTTTACTATTTTTTTAATATTTTTAAACGTTGTTTAATTCTTTTCACCACCTACATAATATTCTGTTTTCGTTAGTTTATAGAATCTGAAGCTAGTTTCAGATATAGTAAGTGTTTAACTTCAGATCTCAATCTCATAGTACAATCAGCGCCACGTATTATCCCTACAGAATTCAGACCATATTTTAAACGTACCGTCCATAAGAGATGTTACTCCTTCTCTACACTCCATACATGGATCTATTACCATCCCGAGCCTCTCTTCGATATTGCCAAACCTTTACTTAGGAAGGAAAGTACGGTAATATTATAAATAATTTGCGCTTATGGTCAGATGCATAACCGAACGAACATCGGACATTCAGCATTTAGTATTATTCGTTGTTCAGTAGATAGTGTGATTTATTGTGTTCGGTGTTATTTTTTAGTCTGTGCCATAGTTTATTATACAGATAGCGCTGTTTTTGAACATTAGGGACAAAATCGTTTTAATAATGTCCGCAAAAAAAGTTGGAAAGCAAGGTCTTGGTTGGATATCTTGATTGAAAATGTTTTAAAGTGGACTGTATACAATGTGAGAAGCACAATAAAACGATTTGTTTCGATTATCACTTTATTGTACAAATGCTTTGTGTGCCTGAACAAAAAACGCTGTTGGCCTCGTGGCTCCTTGATGATTGATGTCTGTCTTCTTCTGCGCAAGCCCGGTTACTCTAGGTAGGCGCATGTGCCAAGTTCAGTAGCGCACTCAACATAATTTAAATATATACATTAAATGGTTAAACATACCGGCCTCCTTGAAAGGCTCGACTTTCAAACGACAAATAATATAAAAAATTATGAAATTTATATGTGTTTTCAAACAACTTAAAAGTAAAATGTCAAAATAAATGTCAATCACTAAGAAACACTTTTTAAACGTCTATGGGTAGGACGCAAATTTCTGACACCGCCCTCTTCAGGATTCCATTCTTCGCACGGAGGGTAACTACTCTAGTGATGCCATCGCTGCCTGGATGCAGCTTAACAATGCGAGCTAAAGCCCAATACAATGGCGGCGAATTCTTATCCTTCAATAAGGCGAGAGCTCCTATATTGAGAAGTTCTTTACTTGCAGTTTTCCACTTTACACGTTGCTGCAAAGTTGAGACGTATTCGGAAGACCAACGTCGCCAATAATGATGATACATTTGCTGCAGTGCATGATACGTTGATAGCCTGTTAACTGGTATTTGCTGAACGTTTGATTGAGGTATGGCCTTCAACACGTCGCCAATTAAAAAGTGACTGGGAGTTAAAGGACAAACGTCGTTGGGATCATCGGTTAATGGGATGAGAGGTCTAGAATTAAGAGTGGCCTCCACCTGAATGCATAGGGTGGCAAAATCTTCCAAAGACAAGCAGTTTAGACCTATCACTCTTTTTAGATGATATTTGGCCGATTTCACAGCCGATTCCCACAAACCACCCATATGCGGGCTGTTCGCAGGGTTAAAATGCCACCGAATTCCTTGTGTGTCACAAAATGTAGAAAATGAATTGTCTTGTTCTAATGTTTTTAGGAACGATCGCAAATCATTGTTTGCTCCAACGAAACATCCCCCATTGTCAGAATATATATCACTGCATAGACCGCGCCGTGAAACAAATCTTTTGAGGACGTTTAGAAACGAATTTGCAGTTAAATCAGTTGCTACCTCTAAATGCACAGCCTTGGTAGTCATGCAAATAAAAATACACAAATATGCCTTTATAAATTTTCTATTTCTGTGCTTAACTTCCTTGACCGAAAATGGCCCCGCGTAATCGATGCCACTGCTTAAAAACGGTCTAGCTTGTGCGAAGCGTACGCTAGGTAAGTTTCCCATTTTTTCATTGTAAGAGCGAGGCTTTACTCGAAAGCAAGTTATACATTGATGTAAAATCTTTTTGACAATTCGTTTACCCCGCAATGGCCAAAAGTTGTTTCTGAAAGAGGCCAAAGTTGCTTGAGCACCAGCGTGTAATAATAATGTATGCTCTCTTTCGATTAGAAGGCGCGTGACGTGACCATTATGAGGTATGACGTAAGGGAATTTTTTGTCAAATGAAAAGTTTGAATTGACAATTCTCCCCCCTACCCGCAATAAATGATCGCTATCTAAAAATGGGTTTAAAGTTAACAATTTTGAATGAGCGTTTAGCGGTTTATTTTTAATTAAACATTTTATTTCTTCCGCAAAATGCACTGATTGCGTTGCCCTTATAATACTTTGTTTTGCCAGTTTTAATTCGTGCACTGTGAGTTTTGTACCGTATATTCTATCATGTTTTGCACGTAATGTGTTACCTTTAAATCGTAAAATCCACGCTATGACTCTGTTTAATTTGTCGAAATTAGAATATCTCTCGAATATCGTACTATCAGCTATAATTACATTTTGTGTTAACGCGGAATTTTTTACCTCTGGTAATTCATTGAGTGGTAAAAAATTATTATTCGTGACCGGTTGATTAGGATTGCTTAGAAAGAATGGCCCGTTCCACCACATGTCGCATTCGAGCAGCTGACTGGGTAGTGATCCTCTCGAGATGATGTCAGCCGCGTTATGTTCGGATTTTACATGTTGCCAATTTTCGATTTTGGATTTTCCTTGTATGTCCGCTACGCGGTTTGCTACAAATGTTTTTAAAAGTGCGGGTTCCGTATTTAACCACGATAAAACGATGGTTGAATCAGTATAATAAAAAATGTTAGATATACGACAAGTAAAAGCCTCCATGAGCTTAGCTGTCAGATTTGTTGCTAATAAAGCTGCGTTTAGCTCCAAGCGTGGCAACGTGACAACCTTTAAAGGTGCTACTCTTGATTTAGCACAAATTAAACGTACAGAGCATTGTCCGGAGTTATCTACAGTTCGTAGGTATGAACACGCACCATACGCGATAGTAGATGCATCGTTGAAAGTGTGAATTTCAATAATATTGGCTTTGGGAACTGTTATTTGTCAAGGAATTTTAATTGTAGCCAAAATAGGTAATTCCTTTTGTAAATGAATAAACTCTGAAATTATTGGTGAAGGAGCAATTTGATCCCAATCTACTTTGTGCTGCCAAAGTTTTTGCATGATAACTTTGGCTTTAACAATTACTGGACCGACCAAGCCCAATGGATCGAATAACTGAGCAATTACGGAGAGTATTTCGCGTTTTGTGAAATTGTTATTTTCAATTTGTATTGAATCTGTGCTGAAATGTAGCGTGTCTGATTGAGAGTTCCAGACAAGCCCTAAAGTTTTTGATTGGTCATCGGTTGATAGATAATGATCTGGTAGATCTGAAATGTTATTAATATCGTTGAAAATGTTTGGTTTGTTAGTTTTCCACTTCCGAAGAGGAAAGGATCCACTTTCTAAAATGTTGGTGATGTTTTGCCTCAAAATTTGTGCATTTCCAATGGTGTCTGTACCAGTGATGAGGTCATCAACATAAAAATCGCGAGTTATTACTTGTGATGCTACTGGGTACTTTTTACTGTTTTCTAAAGCGAGTTGGTGCAAGCATCGTATAGCAATGAATGAAGCTGGAGCTGTGCCGTATGTTACGGTGTTTAATGTGTAGACTTCTAGAGGCAGGTTTGGATCCGAACGCCACATAATTCGCTGTAAATCACGTTGCTCTTCTACAATTTCCACCTGCCGGTACATCTTCTCTATGTCCGCTACCATTGCTACATTGTGTTGTCTAAAACGAATGATGATAGCAAAAAGATCTTCCTGTATTGTAGGACCCACCATTAGCGTATCATTCAACGAAATACCGTTTCCTGTTTTGGCGGATGCATCGAACACCACTCGTAGTTTAGTGGTTGCACTATCCTTCACGACACCATGATGTGGTAGGTAAAAAACTCCCTTTCCATCCACTTCCGTTGCCCACGTCGGCACCTTGGTCATGTGCCCGAGTTTTTCATATTCCCTCATGAACTCCGAATATTGTTGACGTATGACTGTATCATTGATCAGTTTACTTTCTAATTTGTGAAACCTTTTAATCGCATTCATCTTCGAATTCCCCAAATCGCCTACACCTTCGCGAACTGGCAACGTCGCACGAAATCTGCCAGTTTCGGTCCGCTGAATTGTTTTTAGGAAATGTTCTTCGCATTGTTTTTCTTCAATCGTCCGTTTGGTTTTGTTATCGTCTTGGTATTCCTCGATTTTCCAAAATTTCTCAATTGCGTTTTCAAGCGTAGTTGTGATTAAATTAAATGATATGGTATTACTACTGTTATTTTGAATTGAATAATTTTGATATATGGGTCCCGATATGACCCATCCAAATAATGTTTTCTGAAGTATCGGTTTACCGTCGCCGAGCTTAAATTGCCCATCCGCTAAAATATCCCAAAAGACACCTGCGCCTAAGAGAATATCCAGTTTGGCGGATTTATCGAATTCAGGATCCGCAAGAGTAATGTGCTTCGTTTCGGTATATTTAAATGTTGACAATCGATTTTGAAGTTTGGAATATTACCCGCTATTTGGTTTATAACTAAAAATGTAGCATTTTGTTGAAAAGAATTGTTTTCTCTTGAAATTATATCAATATTTAATTGCTCTGTGATATTAGTAGTAACCTGATTAACACCGATCACTGGTAAGTTTATTTTGGTAGTACCGATATTTAATTTTCGCGCAAGGTCAGAGGTTATTAGATTTGATTGAGAACCCGAGTCTAACAATGCACGTGCTTTGATTAAATTGCCTGATTTGTCTTTGAGGAATACAGCCGCTGTGCTAAGACCCAGCTAGCAAGGGCACGTCATAATGACGTCAACATTTGGTGATCACTGGTCGAAAATACTGAGACCACCAAAAATCGACGTGATAATAACGTCAAATAATTGACGTGTATAACACATCTTGTCACGTCATAATGACGAGACTATCTAGTGATAACTCATCTGAAAAAATCAGATATATTTCATTTGTTTTATTTTGTGACTAATGTAATTATTTTGTGAGGCTATTTTCGATAATAAACAACCATGACACAGAAAATTCCAGCATTTTTTTATTTATTAAGTCCAAAAAAATTGAGATCTTTTTATATGGTATTTAAACAAAACCTATAATATTATCTAATATCTATAAATAATTATTTTTAAGAAACTTCCTATAAAAATTTATAATTGGCGGGATCTACTAAGGTAACGCGTATGCGCTTGCGCCGCTAGCCAACATGATGATGACAACCCGCCATCCACAACGAACGACCATTTTATATTAATCATAAACCGGCTTGGTTATTATGAATATATATTTTATTTAATAATAGTTAGATGATCTGCGGTGCTGCTATTAGTGTTTTTAGTTTTTCTGTTGTTCCATTGTGGTAAGTATAATAATTATTATAGTTATTTATATTTTTTGATTTGAATATATCTGGTTAAAGGTTATGGCATGTATGGTCGAAAATGATAATTCAATTTCTCAATTCTTAATTTTATTCAGTTATAATTTTCATGTTTCAAGCGAAACATTTATGATTGGGAAATAGCCAATTGGAGGTATTGATTGAATAAATTGCCTCCAAAATTTTAGCGCTTAAATAGATGAAGAAACTCAATAAACCATATGTCTTAACTTCATACATTGACTTAAATGGCTATATTTGTAATGCTATGATTTACCTTGTTTGTCTCAAATAGAAGTAGATTTTATGCATTTTTATTAACTTGGTATTTAGCAGTGGTATGAGTTTTGACCTTTATTTTGTAGTTTTATAGTAACAATGGCATTTGTGGGTGTAGAATTTTCCGAAAATGGTTTAATAGGTTTGGTTCATTCTTCCTGGTTCACCCCTTTGAAGCAGAATGTTTTGTGGCCACCATACAGAACGAGTGCTGCTTTCAATAGGGCTCTCACACTATGTGAAGAACCAAATGAACATAATTGGAAGTTGTCTGGAGTAAAAAGAATATTTTTTGAATGTGGTGCGTGATTTAGTTTTGTTTCATTAAGTTTATATTTTCAAAAGAATTTTAAAGAGTTGTGGTGTGGTTCTGGGTATTTGTTATACATATTTGTTTTTTATTTTTCAGATGATCTCAACAAGGCACAAAAAAAACTGAAGAAATGCGAATATAATTCGGACAACCTTACTTCAGATTGTGAGGGAGAGCGAACTAGGAGAAAATTCGTTAGTAGAAGGATTTTGAGTGACAGTGAAAGTGAAGGAGAAACAGTATCAAATCTGATAAGGCCTCCATCTTTCCAAAAATATATTTCTGTGAGTGGCTCTGGTAAGTACACTTTTCTATAAATATGTTTCTATTTAAAATAGCTTTAATCGAAATAATGTCTAACTTATTTTTTTATTTACAAATAATTTTTTAAGAGGATGAAATATTTTTATAGATATTAATAGGTATGAGATCAAACTGGGCTCTACGCAGTTAGCGTAGATACTAAGCGTACAATCTGACACTGAAAATAAATAATAAAAAATTAGAATTCTTCTTTTGTTTTAGGTCGATTGTGAAACCAAATTCACAAATATCTCCACCAACTTCCACTAGACAAAGTACAGAATTGCTTTCTCAAACACCTGGGGGATCACATTCGCAATCAATTCAAACAACTTCCAATATACAGTCTGAAGAGAATACAGATAGAATTCATCCAAAAAGTAGGTTCTTTTATTTGTTTAATACTGTGAATAATTTTTTTATATATATATAATAGATTTAGAGAAAATTTTTCTGGAATTGAAAAAGTTGAGAGAAGAGGTCAAGGAAGTAAAGACTCTTTTAAAAAACTCTCGAAGTTCAGTAGTTGCTAGTCTACCCAATGACATACCCGTGCAGTTTCCAATAGACGATCAAAGGAGGTTTGAAAATTTGGAACAATATTTGAAATCCGAAGAAAAATTTAATGATTTGGTAAGTACTTTTTACATAGAATTTTATTAAAAGTGAATTAAGAATTAGACATCTCCCATTGATTTAAGTGTAATTGTAATCTAAATATTTATTGTACTTACTCTAAAATAGAATTTTGTGATAGTTTTATTATGGAGGTCTATTATAGTAGTTTTATTTTTTGCTTTAGGCATCCTACCTTTCCTCAATTGGAGTAAATGGCACCACAGCTCATGTTAATAGAATCATGAGACTACTCTTGACCAACGGTTTGGCCAAATTGTATAATTTTGCTGGGCAGAGAAACAATAAAGTGCCATTTTCCAACACTTTAGTGAAATCTGTCATCATTCGTAAGTACTATTCGTTGTTTTTGTGTGGTACTGCCTAAATTCGTCCTTCATAAAGCATAATAGAATAATACTATTTTTTTATTTCTGCGACAGGGATAATTCTCATTAAATAACCACTCATTTATTTCGTTACAGGTGCCATACAAATCAAAACTCCCTTGACCTCTCAAGCAGATGTGGAAAATGCTATCAAAATATGGCTAAAACATGCCAAACAACGTGAGCAAAAAAGAAATGCTGGTGCTCTGGTTTGATTGTATTATCAACTACTTTTTATGAATTATTAGCATATATTTTTATTTTTAAAAATGTCAAAACGTAAGTTGAAAGAATTGGTTGGTTCAAGACAAAAGTGTAGAAGGGCTTTACAAGCGACCAAACAAGAATTTCAATATAAGTCAAGAACCTCTGTTAACCCTGGACGGGGTGCAGAAAATGTTGATGAAACAAATGACTGCTTTTTCTTCAATGATACTATTAGCAGCAACACTAGTAGTACTAGTACTAGTACATCATCTGTTAAAGTTGATAAATCAATCAGTTCTGATAACAATGATTCATTATGCACAGAAACTTCTATTGCTAATGATTTGGCTGAATGGGCTATAAAACATAAAATTTCACATTCTGCTTTGACACACCTACTTCATTTGCTTCATCCTTACCAGCCTGAACTTCCTTTAGACAGTCGTACCTTGTTATCAACCCCAAAATTTACACCAATTGTTGATATAGAATCTGGTCAGTTCTGTTATTTTGGATTGAGGAGTGCTCTTTCTAAGCTTATTTCAAATGATACTTGTGTAGACAAAATTCAAATTAGTTTTAATGTTGATGGCATTCCACTCTTCAAAAGTTCAAAAATGCAGTTTTGGCCTATTTTGGGATTAATAAAAAATATTTCTGGTAGTAGACCTTTTGCAATTTCCATCTTTTGTGGAAAAAATAAACCACATCCTTTGAATACATTTCTTCATCCATTCATAGTAGAATTGAAAGATTTATTGCAAAATGGTTTTGTTATTTGTAACAAACACTTCACATTAGAGGTACATAGTTTTGTGTGTGATGCACCTGCAAGGGCCTATCTAAAAGGCACTAAATTCCACTCAGGATATTCCTCTTGTGATAGATGCACAATTCACGGAGAATATTATAAACACAAGGTAGTTTTCAATGGTTTAAATGGTCAGAAACGCACGAATGAATCTTTTCGCTTACAATCGGATGATGAGCATCATATCTCGCAGACTAGTTTTCATGAATTACCAATTGATCTAATTAGTAGTTTTCCGATTGACTACATGCACAACATTTGCTTAGGAGTAGTTAGAAAGCTACTGAATACTTGGATTGCAGGATCCTTGAAGGTTAGATTACAACATCAGAGAGTTAAAATGATTTCAGAACGATTGCTCAACCTTAAAAATATGATACCAGTAGAATTCAATCGAAAACCCCGTTCGCTTAATGAACTAAATTATTGGAAAGCTACTGAATATAGAATGTTTTTAGTGTACTTAGGTCCTTCGGTTCTTAAAGATATTGTGGATTTTGCTATATATGAAAACTTTCTTGCTCTTCATTTTTCTGTTTCAATATTGTTATCACAGAGCCATATTGAAAAATTTAAAATCCCTTTTGTGAGAAATATCATAAATGTATTTATCAAACATTCAAAATCTTTGTATGGTTTGGAGTTCATGGTTTATAATGTACACTTAATGTCACATCTTTGTGATGATGTAGATTTATTAGGCAAATTGGACAATTTTTCGACTTTTCCGTTTGAAAATTATTTGGGAGAGATAAAATCATTAATAAAATCTCCAACCAATCCCCTACAACAAGTTCATCGACGACTTGTTGAAAAGGATTTTTTAATTTCACAGCCAGTATCTAATATTACGTATAAATTGGAAAGTAAACATACATTGGGACCACTTATTTTTGACGAAAATTTGAAATGGAAACAACAGTTTCATAAATTGAGATTACCAGGCATAACATTATCAGCATTTAATCATTCTAAGGCGGATAGTTATGTTTTAATTGGGAATAAAATAGTTGAAATTCATAATATAGTAAAATCTGCTGACAGTCAAATATATCTTATTGGCAAAGAGTTTCTTGGCTATTCAGACTTATATACATATCCATATCCTTCCAGCAATTTAAATATTTTCATAGTTGAAAATCTCACAGATCTCAAAATATGGCCTGTTGGGAAAATAACTGCCAAATGTATTGTTCTTGAATTAAGGGGTTCTCTAATGGCGATGCCTATTATTCATAGCCAATTTTAGGTTCTTTTTTCCAATTTTTCATGCAAATAGAGCAGTCATTTGTTTCACAGGACGTTTTGACATTTTAAAATATTACTTTCATAATAAATAAACCATATACTATTCAGTATTTCTAATTTGAACAGATATTACAATACATTGTTAATTTGTGTTATGAAAACTGGAATTTTAAGTTTCTTTTGCAGTTACATCATGTTTTTCATGCTATTGATAAATAAATTTTATCAAAATAATATTTTGGTTTATTTTTATAGGTGTGCTCCCTTTCCTATGTACATGTAAAGTCTTTTTCTTTATTAAAACAAATTGAAGCCTATTAAACATTTTTTAAACAGGGACAAATTGACGTAGTAGTAGACGCCATAATCACGTCATACAACAATTAAAAATCACGTCTTATGTGACGTGTAAATCATGTGATATAAATGACGTCATTGGTCCGAGACATTAGGAGGTCATTTTCACGTTATATTCACGTCATTGAACTGGTCATTACTAGTCATCTCATAACCAGATTCCGACGTCATTTTCACGTGACCTTGCTACCTGGGGAAGAACATTTTGTTTTTTATTATTTAGATGATGTGTGATTGATGAGAGTTGGATAGTTTCTTGAGGTGCGTCTGTGTTTTGTTTATTTTCAATTGCCAAATGTGTGTTTGTGGCTAATGAAGGATTGCTGTGATTTTGTGTTTGAATGTTGTCTCGACCAGACTTAGCCAGAATAGAAAAAATATTTTTTTGTACAATTGCATTTAAATTGCGATTAACCATAGCATTTACAACCTACTTATCATATACCAATAGAATTATAATATACTTACTATATACTATATACTTGTTTGTTTTTGCAGGTACATAAATTGGTGATTACCATAAAGACATGAATAATCAAAATTTCATGACATGGGTTCAAAAGCAATTGTTGCCGAATCTGCCTGAAAGGTCCGTCCTCGATATAGACAACGCAGCATACCATAATGTACCAATAAAAAACATATTACGACGGCTTCTAAAAAAGAAGAAATGTTAAACTGGCTAACAAAAAATGGATTACCAGCAGACCCCAAACTAACAAAACCGGAACTATACCGCATTTTTCAAGAAAATGAATTTCGTTTCCCCATAAAGTACAAACTAGACGAACTGTTACAACAACATGGGCACCGTGTACTACGTTTACCTCCTTATCATCCAGAACTAAACCCGATCGAAAAAATCTGGGCGTTAGTAAAAAATTGGGTAGTTGCGCACAATACAACGGCACTCGCTAGGCAAAAATTTGAGGAGGTATCGGAACAAGAGTGGTATAATATTTGCCAACATGTTAAAAAATATGAGAATGACCTTATACAAAAAGAGCACATCTTAGACCACACTCTAGATCACTTAATATTTACAGTAAACACGGGTTCATCGGAAGAAAGTGAAGACAAAAACAGCGAGGATACTGATAGCTTATTAGAGGATTAACTAGGATGTTCTGATAGCGAATAATTTTTTTTTTTTTTTAATTAACGACATAGATAAAATATTACACTCAATACGTGCAAACACTGCGTTTATTATAAATATACCATGCACACCAAACCTCTATGCAATAAACAGTTGCTATTTCTATAAGATAGTAATAACTAAGTAATATCCTACTGTAATATATGTTTAAATCTTTAAAATATATTTTTTTGTAAATAAGAAATAAGAACCTACGCCACTGGTATATCAGTCTGAAGCGACAGAGAGGGAATATTTTAAAGTGAGGCAGACGATAACTAGTTGATGACGCCTGTGGCATTTTCTTAGTTGATTCGTACTTTACATGTTGATTGTACAATGAATCGACACTGAGGACATACAGACAGCTGCCGAAAATTTGTTGAATGAACATATCACAAAACTAGAAGTCCTTAAAAGATACTATGAAGATAAGAAGAATATTCACATTGAGAAATCCAAGACATGTACTACTATTACCACACTCACTATTCGACTGCCTGACGCCTGTTTCGACGTTCTCCGTTAGTCTCTATGTGTTTTGTACAAACCAAAAAAATATTACCGAGTATAATTTCATTTAAGATCGTCAGTTGATTGAATTAGTAAACTCACTAAAGGCATTGAACAAAATATGTAATTTGATTACATATCTATCATTACTCAGATTGAATTAGAACAACTTCCAAATTCAGTGGTAAGTTCAATAATTACTCATCTTGTACTGATTACTGTGGACAATTTAAATTTTGGTATCACTTAAATAAATACTAACAAATCATGTGTTTTTATATAAAACATCGTAGTTATGAAAAAGCTACTTTCGAGTAGATAAACTCAAATATTTGAGATCCCTAAAATCCTTTTCGTAGAAAATATGTATTGTTTTAATTTTTGTTTCCGCTCAACTCCTTCATTATCTCGAAGTCGAGCAACATTAATAACTAATTGAACCATACGATAGGATCGAGAAATATAAAAAGCTTTTCTTTGGTGATGGGATGGTTGAAAAATGTTTTTAAAGAATTTAAATTTTAAAAATCTGTCCCCACTTTCATGAATAAATTCAAGGCATTTTTTTTGTAAATTAGTTTTTCCTTGTCCTTGCAAAATGAAGTAACCCTTGCTTCGGATAATTTCCTGTTTTTATTTTTTATTGGAACCTCAATATCAGTGACATTATTAGAACATTTTTCTTATTGGTTATAAGAGAGTCCTCACTCTTGGAAGCACTAAAAGTTTCAGATGAGTATAATAATTCAATTTAGGAAAATATAGATGGAGCGGATCTTTCAGACTGATGTAAAATACAGAATATGCAATAAATATGCATATTGATGAGTATGATTTACAGAATCTAAATGCTTTTAAGAGGTTGACAATATCTAATATTAATGAATGAATCATCTCTTCCCAAATAGTAATTACAAAGCCAGATCGATATGTCCATCAATTTTTGAATTTCCCGCCTGCCAACTGAAACGGCAACACTGCACAGGTCAATATGCAGTGTTGTTTTATTACTATATCTATAGACCAAAAAATTGCTAACAATAATTTATTCAAACTGCTTAAGTTATTTAAACAACTTTTTTTATAAACATTGAATATATTGATTAAAACTGAATTTACTTTATTTATTTTTATAAAAAAATTCATGTGCGTCTTATATGAAAGAATAGTCTACATACCTTCAATGTCAAACACATATGTAAACATTTTTCTTCATAACAATTAAAAAACACAATTAAGATTTTTACTTCATGAAAAGGTTTGTGATAACCTTTTCAGAATGTAAATGAATGATTCTGTTAATGTAAAACGGTCGATTAAACTTAGATTCTGGTCCACATTTCTTAGAAGCACATTTTAAGCATTCTCCAAAGCAACCATGGCATCTTAAATTCAAGCAGTCACAAAAATCCATTTCTAATTTATTTTCATAAGATGATGACGGCATTGTCGCGTCAAACGGGATTGATGTTCTTCGTGGAAGAATATCGTTATTTTTCTGCAATTTGTTCACTAGTGTCTCTGGATGGCGATAGACTTGCCGAACCATATCGAAATGGTTTTTTTTATTTATTTTAATCAGTGTATTACACTAATTCGATGTCGGTAAAATTGCGGTATCAAGTCGCCATGATCTTTCTCTATTTTTATCAGTTTGAGGATAATTTTGACTGGATGCTGTAGGTCTGACGGATTTAAATCGGATTAATCTTTTTCTTGAAAGCATCTTGTGAGATTTTTCAGTTTGTGGTTTAGTTGTAAGTGGATATAGAATTGGAGGACTAAAGTTTTCATGTAGTGCTCTGACTCCACTGGATATTAGCGGTATTGAGGAATTATACCGAGACATCTTATGTATCTGTATTCGTTTGCGATAAAATGGCTGCCTTTGTTTGAGTGTTTAGATATTTTTCGAGTGACATATTAGTCTTATTTTTTTTTAATTCCCTAGGGGAGTATCAGTGGAGTAACGCAAACTTATTTGTTGATAAATCGATAACTTTTTACAATATAAAATTGTAGATGTAGAGAAAAGAGAAAAGTAGCTAGATGCATTGAAAATACAGGAAAAAGATTTACCAGAAGAAGTTTATATTTGTGGATCTCATTTCAAAGCAGACAATTTTCAATGGAAGAAAATCCTGAAAAAATATTTTTGAAAAAGAATGTGTAATTGATAAAAGAATTAGCTTATTTACAAAGAATATTGTTTTCCGGCAAAAAGTTATGTTAAATTTGGGGATATTAAACCGGGTACTTCTTAGCAGTGTTTAGACTTAACATCTGAAAGGTATTTATTGTCTGTTGGAAAAATGTTGTTAATGCATACTTATTGCTGATTTTGTAGTTTACATCAGTCTGAAAGATCCGCTTCATCCAAATTTTTAGAAATTTAAATATGTAACTATCTAATCTATTTTTTCCATAAAACTTAAAAACGACAAAACTACAGATTAACTATCAAGTTAAAGGTATTTGACCTTGAACAGAAAAAGAATATACAATTTTTGAGTATCCTATTCTGTAGAGTTTTGTAAGTAACTAATTTAACCATATGACTGGAATAGGGAAATATAAAAAGCTTTTCTAAAAATTAAAACTAAGACTAATACGTCACTTGAACAATATCTAAACACTCAAAAATATTTCACTCCAACAAATCTATTCAAAATGCTTTCTCAGTTTTTAGTGAACAAAGGCAGCCATTTTATCGCAAACGAATACAGATATTGTCTAGCTTATATATTTTCATAAACTTTTTCATCAAAATTATTTTCTTGGTCTTGAAAATATTTTTATTTAGGAAAATAACGATAAACCTCCAAGGAAAAAATCATGTCTAGTTAAGATGTATCAGTATAATTCCGCAATACCGTCAATATCCAGTGTCAGTCAGAGCACTGAATGAAAACGTTAGCCCTCCAAAAAAGAAGAAAGTAAGATTTGATCTCGAAAATATATCTATATTCACTTACAACAAAACCACAAACTGAAAAATCTTACAAGACGCTTTTAAGAAAAAGATTAATCTTATGAAAATAAATTAGAAATAGATTTTTGTGACTACTTGAATTTAAGATGCCATGGTTGCTTTGGAGAATGATTAAAATGTGCTTCTAAGAAATGTGGACCAGAATGTAAGTTTAACCGATCGTTTTACATTCACAGAATCATTTATTTACATTCTGAAAAGGTTATCACAAACTCTTTGGTGAAGTAAAAATCTTAATTGTGTTTTCTAATTGTTTTGAAGAAAAATGTTTATATATGTGTTTGAAATTGAAGGGATTTAGATTATTCTTTCATATAAGATATTAATGAATCTTTTTATAAAAATTTCAAATCTTGTTGAGCTCCCATACTATTTATACGTTTACCTCCGTGCCCTTGCTGTTCTTCACGCGAGTTTTTTTTTACATATAGTTATTCAGATTTAATCAATATATTTAATATTAATAAAAAAAAGTTGTTTAAATAACTTAAGCAGTTTGAATAAATTATTGTTAGCAATTTTTTGGTGTATAGATATAGTAATCAAACAACACCGCATATTGATGTGCAGTGTTGCTGTTTCAGTTGGCAGGCGGGAAATTCAAAAAGTGGACTTATCGATCTGGCTTTGTAAATACTATTTGGGAAGAGGTGATTCATTCATTAGTATTAGATATTGCCAACCTCTTAAAAGCATTTAGATTGTGTAAATCATACTCATCGACATGCATATTTATTGCATATTTTGTACTTTACAACGATGTCTGAAAGAGCCGCTTCATCTAAATTTTCCTAAATTGAATTATTACACTCATTTGAAACTTTAAGTGCTTCTAAGAATAAACTAACTCTTGTAACCAACAAGAAGAATGTTCTAACGTTGTCACTGGTATTGAAGTTCCAATAAAAAAGAAACAGGAAACAAACATGAATACTGATGAATTACCCGAAGCAAGGGGCCTTGGGTACTTCATTTTGCAAGGACTTTGTGGTAGCGAAAAACTAATTTAATAAAAAAATGCGTCGAATTTATTCATGAAAGTGGGGACATATTTTTCAAATTTAAATTCATCAAAAACATTTTTTAACCATCCCATCACCCATCACGCTAAAAATAGAACAGAAAAGCCTTTTACATTAGCCCTCAGAATGTTGTTATTGAGTAGAGAGTGAGTTTACTAATTCAATCAACTGACGATCTTAAATCAAATTATACTCGGTAATATTTTTTTGATTTGTACAAAACACATAGAGACTAACGGAGAACATAGAAACAGGCGCCAGGCAGTGTAATAGTGAGTGTTGTAATAGTAGTACATGTCTTGGATTTCTCAATGTGAGTATTCTTCTTACCTTCATAGTATCTTTTAAGCACTTTTACTTTTGTAATATGTTCATTCAACAAATTTTCGGCAGCTGTGTGTATGTTCTCAGTGTCGATTCATTGTACAATCAACCAAACAACATGTATATCATAAGTTTTTACATATATTTATTGTAATTAAATATTTACCTCTATTATTCAATTCACTTTCCCCATTTTGTTTTCTATTAGCATCTTCATTAGCCATTCAAAGTATTATCTGATGTGGAGTTGTCAGTATTGGTATTGCCATTCGTTTTCTTAATGCTTCTTTTACATTTGTCAATTTGTCACTGTGCAATCCAATCAAACGTTCATTCCATAATTGCATACATTCAGGTTTGAGTTTAATATTGTAGGTATCTTCAGTTCCATTTTCAATTTCTTCATACCTATACAATTCGAAATTATGTATGATTGTAACATTCAAGTTCAGTTCAAATGATAAGCATTCTCACCTCTTACTCGAACTTATTCTTAAAGTCACACTCAGTAATGAAAACATCAATTTCTGGTGAGCAAAATAGACAAGCTACAATTGCATCATATCGCCTATTCGTATTGATAGCTAAAAATAGAACAGCTCATTCTGTAGGGTAGAATCTGAAGTTTCATTCACTGAAAAGGAATTTTTAAAACAAACTTTTCACATCAACTTGATGAAAGTACTGAAGTTTCTTGCTAAGCTAATCTATTAGCCTTTGTTAGGTTTCGAACCCAATTAAAGCATAAAAGAAGAACTGCTTTTTTGCAAGTCTTTATAGTCAAAACCAACAGCGGAAAAAATTTTTAAATATCTCGATAATTTAATTACAGATAACGAAATAAAACGGACAACTGATGGTGCTCGTGCTATGAACTGAGGGTTGTAACTTTCATTAAGTCACGGCCCAAGCAATCCCGACTTTTTGCTATTCTGTGTGATGAAATGGGAAGTGAGCACAAAGCATTCCTGCTTCATTGTGAAGTACAATGTTTATCAAGAGTTAAAGTACTGTCAAGATTGTTCAAGCTTCTTGAGGAATTATCATGTATTTCATTTTTATTCCAGAGCCGATATCCATTCGAGTATCCTATCACCTGAAGTTTTTTCTTTTTATTGTCAAATTTTGAGGTTTTTTTCTAAATGTTTGGCATAAGCATCTGAGCCAAATACACTTGGATTATTTAGTGTCCGTGGTTTACCCTCAATCACTTTTCCATTAAGTTATGGAAAGTTTGCTGGAGTATAATCAAGAATAGTACCTCATTTTTTCATATTTACTTAATGAACTTTTGTATCAAATTTAATTTCAACCATTTTTATGTATTCTATTATCCAGTCTGACACTCAACTTTTGTGTTCCAGTGAAAATATTATAACATTCTGAAGAAAGCATTCATCAAAATGTATGTTTCTAATAACTTTTATGCTTATGTCACGTTTTGCAGATTTCATCATGCTTTGATCTTCTAGTTTTTTAAATGTGTACTCATCGCCTCTCATTGTGGTTATTATTATCGCTTATGAATACAGATATATTGATTATCATTTCTCTTATATGTATAGCTGAAAAATTTTTGAGTGAACTTACCTTTTAATTGTTCTGTATGTCCTTCATACAGCTTAGACAATTTTTCAAATATTTCCGTGTCACTTAATTACCAGTACAGCTCATAATATATGTTGACAAATGTATGTTTTTATAATTCATAATCATGAATACTACTTGGTACCTATGCGGTTTATAACCAAGTCTATAATTCTATATGCTTTTAAAGTTATTCCACTTATTTTACAGTTTCCAGAAAAGTTTTTTGTTCTAATGAATTTTCGTTTTTAGATTCGAAATCCTAATTATTTATTTATACAGTGAAAAGTCTCGGACCCATAACTTGTTGTTTTTGGTATTATTAGAATAAAAATATCCTTTTTATTGTTATAACTTAATATAATGACAGATACGCAATAACCTAAACTGTCTAATCACACAAGAAGTCAACTTCACAACGTACTAGTATGTTGCCGTTTTCCGTTTCGATACAAAAAATATTGTAGGCAACGTTGTAAAATATTATTTTGGCTATAATACGTTGCCTAACGTATTATTGCCTAAAGAATATTCTTTATACAATGGTAATACTATTAATACTCATATAGGTAAGACTCCTATATGGACAGTTGGTATTACATATATGTCTACATATTTTCATTTTATTTGTTTCAGATAGTTAAATCATCGTAACTATAGCGGTTTTGTTTCGTGATGTACAAGGCGAAAAATCGTTTTTTTCTTTTTTTTATTTCCGATACGTAAAGATATCATCAATTGATGATTTCGATTAGTTAACGAGATAAACATTTGAAAGTGTTTGAATTTCAAAAGTCAACAATTGTCAGAAATATTTTTTTAGGTGAATGAAAGTAAGACGGTTAATAAGTGTTATTCGTATATTAAAATTATAGAAGTTTTAAAATGCCGTCATCTTTGAGTAAAGAAGTCAATTTGTATTACAAAAATTTGGTAGTGACAAAGTTCAATAACTGGTTGAAGTTGGTTAAGGAGAAGAAAAAACAAACTTATCAAGACCAAAACTCAACGGTATCGTTCCAAGCTCCAAGGGAGGAAAAAGATGCTAACGGTAAGAAGATTATCGTGACTCCTGCAGATAAGTTCGATTCACCACCACCAATGAACTGTAGCGACGCCAATTCCAAGGAAGTTCTAAACAGAAAAGATGTGAAAGAGGAGGAACATATGAACTTTTCGAACGAGAGCTTCTACGAGAAAATGAGATCACTTCAAGAATTTAGAAACGTCGGTCTCTACGTGTATTGCGACTCTTGCGACAAGTATAGATACCTACCCGACGTGAAAGATCCCCTGGATCTATCTGACAAATGGTATTGTTGGATGAATCCAGATGGGAGGTATAATAGATGCGAAATCAAAGAAGAATCGATAGACGATAAAGAAAAGGAGCTGATGATATTTAATAAATATAACGCGGGTAGCATCGTCTGGGCGAAAATCGAAGGTTATCCATGGTGGCCGGCTATGGTGGAAGATGATCCTGATATCGAAAATTATTTTTGCTTGAAAGATTCCTTAGAACCGGTAAGTCTAATATTTCTCTTGGTCACTTTCATTAGATTAGTGTAGTACCATTTTTTTAGTTCATGAAACGTACAGGATGATTTTGTTTTAATATCGAAATTATTAAGTTACCTTATATACAGGGTGATTTTTTTACTTATTCCAATATTTCATTTGGAGTGAAAATCGAAATAAATTTCAAGTTACCTTAAATAGAGTGCGATTTTTTTTATCAATTGAGAGTAGAGAGTGGGAAATTTGTAAACTTATATACAGGTTTTATTATTTTTTATATTAAGTTTTTAAATTCTGATGGTCATATACAGGGTGGTTAATCGATTATTTTTTCGTAATATATTTCGATAAAATTCTTGAAATGACACAAGTTATTCAATCTATGGAATTAGTCACACTGTGTATTGACGGTTAACGATTATTTTCAGACGCACTACCACGTGACATTTTTCGATTCCGACGCGGTGACTAGATCTTGGGTAAAGGCCGAAAATTTGAAACCGTTCTTGAAAAATATCGACGATAACCTTGTGCTGAACGAAAAATTCAATAAACTCAAATTCAGGATGGACGAAGCCGTCAAACAGGCTAAAGAAGCCGTCGAAATGAAGCTGCTCGACAGACTGAAAATGTACAGCTTCATATATAGATATGCGAAATCTTCCAGAAAGACGAAGCGACAGAGATACGCGAGTGAGGATGGAGGCGGTAAACAGAAGAAACGTGCGAAGTTGGGTGATGAGACGGAATCTTCGGCGGGAGACTACGAAGAAGAAGAAGAAGAGGAGCAAGAAGTAGAGGAGGATGAAGAAGAGAAGGTGGACGAAATATGAGGAGAATACCAGAAATATACTTTTGAGTGATGGTGTCGTGATTTCAAGGAAAAATTCTCGTTCTAATTTTTGATAAAAATTTGTTAATTTTCTCAATAAAGTTTGTTGAAAAATCATTTTTTTTTTAATTAATTTTATGCAAATCATTTTTTATGCCTAATTTCAACAGTTTCATGCCTTTTCCTTAAATTTCTGAAAAAAATTCAATTATATTTTTATTAAAACGTCATAAATATGAGTAACTCCATGATTAACGCGTTATCCGCCGAACCAACCATTTTTATGCTCCTTTCCGTCAATTTGATGCCCAATTCCATTTGGCACAAAAACCTAACCTAACCACCATAGGGGAGCCCAAGACGATAGTGACAAAAATTTCAAGCTGCTTATACAATAAAGGAGTAAACAGTATAAAAAAGAACAACATTGAAATTGTATTAAAACATACATATAGAACAAACGAAGTAAAGCTAAATCCTAAAATATACGCAGAACTTCTTTGAAATAAACAAATTTAGTTCTGTCTAGAGGTTGAGTAAATACATCAAGATTATTATCTTTGGAATTTACATAATCTATATATAACTTAGTAAATACAGAGTTTTTCTATATTCGACCGACAATGCTTTACCACAGAGAGATCTCAATGAATGATTCATTTTGATATAGAAATACGAACCATTACGGGGCTTAGTTGTTGAGACTGAAGCAAATTTCTTTTAAATTGCCTGAATATTTCTAGTTGAAAAACTAATAACCTTTTATGGAACTAAAACGATCTTTTTTTTCTTTTTTATAATTTCAAAACTTTCCCATTTTCTGAACAATTTTCGTGTTCATTGGCAAACAGAAACATCATCTAAATAGTTTTAGTTTGAAAATAACAAGGTACAAGACATCAATCACTAAACAATATAAGTTAAATTCACTTTATTTACAATCCAAATTACAAATATAATGATATGAATATTCACTATCTTGGGAAATTTAAAGTCCGGGATCTGATCAAAGTTTATTTCGAACTCTATTTTCCATAGATCATCCAATTGTTTTATTCTAATTTCACAAAATCTGGTTGTAATTGTGAAGAATCAGCGTTCATGTCCAATTTGATGGAGAAGCAATTGAACTAATTGAACTATTCATATCATTTTATAATTTCAGTAACTGTGTGACCTCAAAAGTATATTATTCCTCTTCTAAGCCTATCCAAAACTTTATATCTCCATTTTTTGATTCTGCTTGATTGCGATTGGTTTTTTCTATCAGATCACCAGATGCAACATTTTCCTACAGACAAATTTAGAAATTACTATATTTAAAATTGGTATTTTCATCCTCAAATCTACTTGATGAAGGACTGGCTTTTCCACTACATTCGCTTCAGTATTGTTATTTGATTCTGAATTTGGACTTAAATCAACAAATTTTCTCACTTTTTCTATACACTTCCTGGCTCTTGCATCTTCATTAATATCAAGTTATTTATTGAGTTATGCATTTCTATGATGTATAAATCTTAAAAAATTTTCAAAAGCGTTTGTAAATGAAAACCTGACAAATTTTCTTCAAATTCAGTGGCATCAACAATTCTATAACTATATTTCAAAATCCATGTTGGTCGCTTTGGATGTTTTCACCAGACCGACCTGAAAACTTTTAAAATTTCTATACAAAATCTGTTACACTGGAATTTTCTAGAAAACCAAAATAACTTCACATTTTTCAATAATTATTTTTCTCCTCACATCAAAATTAGGAGTTGGTTACATATTCATTGGAAAGTTTAATCAAGACAGATAAAGTGTGTTAAGTAAATGGATTACAAAAAAATCTGAGTGAAGATCAATTATAGAAACGAACACTATTATACCAACTCGAAAACAATCTTTCTATATAGAGAAAATTCTAATTTCAAATTAACTTCTGTTAATAATGTGACTTTTCATTATAAGAAACTTTTTAATCAAGAAAAATGGCAAGTAACAAAAGCAGTTCTATACGAATCCCATTATATTATTATCGAAAAAATTTGAGAGCATTCAATTGCTATTTTTCAAAGACCATAAACTAGAAAATAATTATAATAATAATAATTTCAAATTGTTCACAGTATCCAGTACAAGATGAGTAATTATTGAACTTACCACTGAATTTGAAAGTTGTTCTATTTCAGTCAAAGTAATGATAGTCTTTCCTTTAAGAAATAATCCTTTGATAATTTGCAGTTATTACAAATACCAAAAACAGTTGATATCTTATAAATCACCTCTTCCTGTAGTTTTTTGTATCTTTCGACCAAACGGATCAAATTACATATTTTGTTCAATACCTTTAGTGAGTTACTAATTCAATCAAATAACCATCTTATATCAAATTATACGCAGTAATATTTTGTTTGTTTGTTTGTTTTGTACAAATCACATAGAAACTAGAGGTGAACATCGAAACCGGCGTCAGACATATAATAGTGAGTGTGGTGGTAGCAGAAGTAGTAAAAGCAGCACACAAATTGCTACTTCAGTGTGTTTTATGTTTCGAAGTATTTGCTGATTCGAAGTTTTGTTGGCACATTTCTATAGTAAATTTGTGTTCAAATAAAACTAGTATTTGATATTATTTCATTCACACATTCTATTCTAGATAAAACAAAAGCATAAACGAATACAGTTACATAGCAATGTTGCCTAGCTTATATTTTTTCATAAACATTCTCGCCAAAATTATTTTCTTCTTCTTTTTTTAAATCAATTGTGGGGATTATTGTCAATTAACCAAACTTAGTGAGAACTAGAGCCAGATTCTTATTGATTTTTAATATTACGATGTATGAATAAATATTTTTGAAACGTAACATGCATCCAGCTAATAAATAAATTGTAAAATTTGACAACATTGAGGTTTACTGTAAGTTGGCTTCAATTATATTCAAACATGTCAGCTGGGTTCATCTTTTTTATTCGTCCAAGGTCAAAGTAAACCAAAGTTTCAAACAAAAAAACTTCGTAATTTATTATAATGATAGGAACGGAATTGGTATCTAGTCGGAAAACTTATTTATGTTTAAGTTTTATACGTGAAGATTAGGTGAATACAGTTTAAGTAATGAAGTAAATTTTGATTGAAAATGTATATTTTTAAAATTTTGATTCTTATAGTAGGTATGTACAATTATTTCTCACATTTTCTACACCTTTAACTAAGTAATTTGATATTGCATGTCGTATTCTTTCATCTGATTTTGTCATCATAATCAACATCTTATTGATGTCAGAGTTTTGAACTTAATATACCTTTACATACTTGTGTATTTGAAAACGCTCACATACACACCACAATGTTTTATGTTGATGAATATGATTTAAACAAGCTAAATGCTTTTAAGATGTTGGCAAGTATTTGAATATCTTTTTTAATAACAAGTATAAGCGTTACACCAATATTGGAAGTAGTTTACTAATAATTTATTTTTAGGTAAAGGAGCGTGATTTCTTATTTACCAAAATGGCCTCTAATAAAAAAGAATTGTACATACTCTAACATATTCACCAATTCCTCAATGGTAGCTTGATCTGAACTGGGCCTAGAAGTTTGTATTGTAATGTCTTTTAAAGTCCAGTTACAAAAAAAGAATTAGTTTATTGAAGTAGCAACTAGAGAACCGCATCCACCCGGTTTTGAAGATTTTTGCAGTGATTTTATCATTTAGGTAAAATTTTTGGAAATTTGATAAAACAATCCCCGACAACACTTTTTTTTTTAAATATTTACCTATATATAATGATTGATTTAATAGAAGCGTTTGGATGGATTCACATGAGGACCTTTAGTAGCTTTGCAGTACCTACCTTATGGAATTGCAAGATAAAGATCATTCAAGTGAACTGTGGTATTTCTGCACAATAAATATGTGATAGAAAAGATCCTCGTATTGTTCTGACCCATCTTACTTGTTTTATTCATATTTCTGAGGTAAGAAAATAATATATTGAGTAATTTTTGTTTGGTTAAATTCTTTAAAGAAACTCTACCCCAATTGTGAAGAATAAGTAACTTGTAGTTTACAACGAATTGATGAAAAATGTTGCCAATGAATTGATATTTCTCTAAATATTAACATTTTTCCAATAAATTTACTCTTTATCAAAATAATTGGTAGTTGCTCAACAATATTTGATATAAAATCATATAGTTTCTTAAGTATTTTAGGTGACTTTCCTTGAAAATCTCATACTAGTCTGAAAAAAATAACTTTAGCAATGTCATGTTTCCATAATTATTTCCAATTATTGTCTTACCAGTTTTTAAATAAGAACTTTCAAGTCACTTACCATTTCATCACTTTAATCACTTTGTACAAATTCAACACTATATCTGCCAATGAAACTGAATGATTAATGAAGAATTTTCTTGAAAAGTCCTGCATGCATATGACATGGTGAGTGTAAATTTAGCTTAGCAAATACATTTTAATGCAACTTAATGGTTTATTGTACTCCATGTCAAAGGTATTTTAAAGTTGTTGAATAATCAAGAAACATGTTTGTTTGAATTGGGTGAGGTAATGCCGTTTCTACTGACACATACCCACACACTTATGTTTTATTTTTTTAGCTCCTCAACAACCAGTTGAAAGTATATTGTTATCAAATCATTCTAATAAAAGCAAAAACGTTGAGAGAACGAAAAGGGTACAGTATTCTTTTCAAAGAAAGTCCTAGACATCAAAATGTAGGCTTACAGCTGTCGTATGGAAGGTATCTATTTGATATTAATTATATGTATTTCTAAATGTTTTCACACATTTTTTCTTAGCTTTTCAACTCTATGTCACCCTTTACTGTTATGAGATATATAGAATAATTGTAGATAAGTATAATTTTGAATATGCCTCTTTCTGTTACTCCTTTTAATTTTGTTAGTACATGTCTTCTTTTTCCCTCGATGTATTTTTTATAGATTATCTTCTAATGCAGAAGATCAAAATTCATAATTATCATGACTAAAGTGGAGTTTATCACTTCATTGCATCATAATCCTTTTTTTTTCGTGTTTAAAACTCATCGGATTGATTCCTTAATAACATATATAGCTGTCATAAAAACTCCCGATCTCATTTTTTACATTGCTGACTTGCTATACTATTATGACAAAAAATTTTTGTAAATTACTGACATCCAATCAAATTTTACTTTGAAAATTTCTGAATTGTTAAACAAGATATTTTCTTCCATTTTCCTGATTTCCATGTCTCTTCTTATTTCAACTTATGCAAGAATTTATAACTTCATAACTTTCACAGTATGTAATGTATCTTAAATATTCATATTGTTCTAACAATTTATGCGTTTAAAAAAAAGTAAAGGTGATAGGAAGCTTTTGTTTTTTTATAAACATCGCTAGAGTGAAGATTTTTTAACGATATATAATTTGTTTCGATATCTTTTTGCTAACCAGAGTTCTAATTGGACCATTTCGACGAAATTCCAAGTTGCATGATTTGCGAAATTTATCAATGCAAAGGTGAAAACAATGTAACGGCTTTTTGTGATGGTTACTGAGCAGATAGATTTTTTTTTTCATTCTCTCTCAACCATAATAGCTATGAAAGTTAAGTTGGCAACCCAAATTTTAAGTAGGTATAGATATATTTTCGAGATCAAATCTTACTTTCTTCTTTTTTGGAGGGCTAACGTTTTCATTCAGTGCTCTGACTCGACACTGGATATTGACGGTATTGCGGAATTATACTGATACATCTTAACTAGACATGATTTTTTCCTTGGAGGTTTATCGTTATTTTCCTAAATAAAAATATTTTCAAGACCAAGAAAATAATTTTGATGAAAAAGTTTATGAAAATATCTAAGCTAGACAATATCTGTATTCGTTTGCGATAAAATGGCTGCCTTTGTTCACTAATAACTGAGAAAGCATTTTGAATAGATTTGTTGGAGTGAAATATTTTTGAGTGTTTAGATATTGTTCAAGTGACGTATTAGTCTTAGTTTTAATTTTTAGAAAAGCTTTTTATATTTCCCTATTCCAGTCATATGGTTAAATTAGTTACTTACAAAACTCTACAGAATAGGATACTCAAAAATTGTATATTCTTTTTCTGTTCAAGGTCAAATACCTTTAACTTGATAGTTAATCTGTAGTTTTGTCGTTTTTCAGTTTTATGGAAAAAATAGATTAGATAGTTACATATTTTTATCGTATTCCTACGTCACATCGTTGTGAAGAAGTGATTCATGAGTAAAAATGCAAATAAAATTTGAAAACTTCATTTTTTTGGCCAGCTTATATAATACCAACAAAATACTTCATCAAATTAAAAACAAACAATATTATCACCTTTGCATAAAAATGTACCAACTCAATACTCAACGAAAAGTATATCAATCAGTTGTTCTACAGTTTAGAGACTAGGTACCTAATCATTATAATTACCTAATTATAAAATAATCTTTCTGGCTTTCTGAGTGGCAAATTTATCAATACTTTTAGAAGCACTTAAAGTTTCAGGTGAGTGAAATAATTAAATTTCTAAAAATTTGGATGAAGCGGATCTTTCAGACTGATGTAAACTACAAAATCAGCAATAAGTATGCATTAACAACATTTTTCCAACAGACAATAAATACCTTTCAGATGTTAAGTCTAAACACTGCTAAGAAGTACCCGGTTTAATATCCCCAAATTTAACATAACTTTTTGCCGGAAAACAATATTCTTTGTAAATAAGCTAATTCTTTTATCAATTACACATTCTTTTTCAAAAATATTTTTTCAGGATTTTCTTCCATTGAAAATTGTCTGCTTTGAAATGAGATCCACAAATATAAACTTCTTCTGGTAAATCTTTTTCCTGTATTTGATAATGTTGGAGATGAAGAAAAATATGATAAGGTCATAGAAAAGTTTGAAAATCACTGCATGCCCTTTAAAAATGAGACATTTGATAGATTCAAGTTTAACACGCGCTGTCAGCAAGAAGGGGAAGACTTTGATAACTTTCTTACGGCAATAAAAAAGTTAGCAAAGCCATGCAAGTTCGCAACATTGCATGATTCTCTGGTAAGAGATAGAATAGTAGCTGGTATATTAGATGCAGAGATACAAGAAAGGCTCTAGGCATATCCTTAATGCTCCTGTTGGTTTTTGTATAATCACAATATTATTGACCCATTCTGTTGGTTGTTCTATCTTGGAAATTATATCCCTGTTTTCAAGATCATCTAGTGCCTTCTTTAATTTTGGTTTTAATGTTTCTGGCACCCTTCTGCAGTTACTAGAATATGGAACTGCATTTTGTTTTAGTACTATCTTATATTTATAAGGTACTTTTCCAGTACCCTCAAAAACCTCAGAATTTTTTGTTAAAAAATTATTTTTATTATTAACTTCACTAACTTGTTTTATTAATTCAAGCTTGAAACAGGTGTTTAATCCCAAGATAGGCATACTGTCACAATCAACAACAATAAATTTAATTTTAGAAAATTTTCTTTTTACCATACAATCTAATATTACATACCCCTTAGCTTTTATTTTATTATTACCATATGTGTTCAACGATAGTCTATTTTTTACTATTTTATTCTCTGCTCCTATCTTCCTAACAAACTTTATGGGCAAACAGTTACAATTCGCACCCGTATCTATCTTAAAAGTAATGTACTCGTTATCTATTAATACATTCTCAGTCCAAATATCTTTATTCTTATTCTTAAACTTCACCTGGTCAAGTGTCACTGAATCTAAATATGGTGTGTCTGATTCTCCCTCGTTACTGCTATTCTCTGACCCACTCTTCTCAACCTCATGCGTTTTCTTCTTACTTCTAATCTTTTCCTTACCTTTAAATTGCTGCCTATTATAGCAGCCCACTGCGAAATGATTTGGCTTTTTACATACTGAACAGGTCTTCCCGAAGGCAGGACAGTTTCTGGGACCATGTTTTGTCTTGCATTTGAAGCACTCGTATGCACTGCTACTGCTATAAGATTGATAATGCTTCTTGACTGCATCCACTTGTGTTGCATTCCCTCTTATATTATGAACTTGCTTCTGAGGATCTACATATGTTTTCTGCCTGACAGAGTCAAATTTTTCACTCTGAAGAGCCTTTCTTGTACCTCTGCATCTAATATACCAGCTACTATTCTATCTCTTACCAGAGAATCATGCAATGTTGCGAACTTGCATGGCTTTGCTAACTTTTTTATTGCCGTAAGAAAGTTATCAAAGTCTCCCCCTTCTTGCTGACAGCGCGTGTTAAACTTGAATCTATCAAATGTCTCATTTTTAAAGGGCATGCAGTGACTTTCAAACTTTTCTATGACCTTATCATATTTTTCTTCATCTCCAACAAGTTTAAGAATAAGAATAAAGATATTTGGACTGAGAATGTATTAATAGATAACGAGTACATTACTTTTAAGATAGATACGGGTGCGAATTGTAACTGTTTGCCCATAAAGTTTGTTAGGAAGATAGGAGCAGAGAATAAGATAGTAAAAAATAGACTATCGTTGAACACATATGGTAATAATAAAATAAAAGCTAAGGGGTATGTAATATTAGATTGTATGGTAAAAAAAATTTTCTAAAATTAAATTTATTGTTGTTGATTGTGACAGTATGCCTATCTTGGGATTAAACACCTGTTTCAAGCTTGAATTAATAAAACAAGTTAGTGAAGTTAATAATAAAAATAATTTTTTAACAAAAAATTCTGAGGTTTTTGAGGGTACTGGAAAAGTACCATATAAATATAAGATAGTACTAAAACAAAATGCAGTTCCATATTCTAGTAACTGCAGAAGGGTGCCAGAAACATTAAAACCAAAATTAAAGAAGGCACTAGATGATCTTGAAAACAGGGATATAATTTCCAAGATAGAACAACCAACAGAATGGGTCAATAATATTGTGATTATACAAAAACCAACAGGAGCATTAAGGATATGCATAGATCCATTACATTTGAACAAATATGTCTGCTTAGATCAACATCCGATCCCTACTGTTGAGGAACTTAGTTTAAAGTTAAGAGATAAAAATATTTTTACTGTGTTAGATTTAAAATAGTTTCAAAATATACATGAAAGCATCTGGCTATGACAGTAAAGATGATGAAATGAAGATCGCTATATTTTTGAATATTGCTGGTGAAGATGCTCAAGAGGTATTTCAAACCTTTAAATTTGATAATGTTGGAGATGAAGAAAAATATGATAAGGTCATAGAAAAGTTTGAAAGTCACTGCATGCCCTTTAAAAATGAGACATTTGATAGATTCAAGTGAAATCTTCGCGTTTCTACTCGGTCTCGGCAAGCTTCTATCAGTGTGTGGCAGAGTTTATTAACCTCTAGCTACTGTTATTCATTTGTGTCTTATTTCAGTATAGTCTTATTTCCACCTTTTATCTTCTTGGCGTGATTTCACCTGACACCATGTTACATGTTTTATAACTTGTTAAATTATAGTCAGAACTTATTGAATACTATTTTATTAAGGAATTATATATGTTTTACAATATCTCTGATAAGCGCAGGAGTACCACTGACGTTTCTACTTGACGTCCGTTCTGCTGCCACCTAGTGGTCATGTGTAGTTGATATAGTAGACCATACACTAGCCATCTAATGCTATCTTATGTAACAATTATAATGTGAAGAGCCATGATGAGGAAAATGATGTTGACAAGAAGTAAAAATGCTTATCGTTTGAAACGTAAATGAGCATGATTTCTTTCTGGACTTGAATGGTACAATCATACATAATTTCGAATTGTATAAGTATGAAAAAGAATCGGAAAATGGAGCCTTAGATACCTTCAATAATGATCTCAAATCTGAGTATACAGTGAAACTCGGTTAAGTGGGACCTGGATAAGTGAGAAACCTCCATAACTGGAACTCATGCTGAGGTCCTAACACTTTGGCACTGAATTACCTCTGTTAGTGGGACGAGGTAAGCCTCTATATCTGGGATTTGTTCTTTCGATTTATCATCATAGTTACCTCTATAACTGAGATAGCGAGTAAATTTTATATGCATAAACCTCTGTAACTGAGATAACATTGTTTGTTTACTCATTCTTATTCTACCCACAAATTCCACACATAATTTCAAGTACGTAAGTACAAATTTTGAGCTTCAATTACCTTCAGTTTTAGTTTCGCTTTACTATCATACAGATGTTTATTTGAAAAATGCCAAAACGAAAGTTACAATCGTTATCATTACGTGAAAAACTGAAGTTAATATCCGTTTATGAAAGTGGGAAGACACGCGAAGAAGTTTGTGCCGAATTTAATGTGCCAAAATCTACTCTTTGTAGAATAGTTCAGAGTAAACATAAAATTGAATCACAATGTTCTGAAGGACAAGGAAAACTAAAACGTGTACGTTTATGAGAATATCCTGAACTTGAACAGTGTTTGCTAATATGGGTCAAGCAACTTCGTAACAAAAACGTTCCGGTAAGTGGACCGATGATTAAAGAAAAGGCACAAGATTTCGCGCGAAGGCTCGATATTCATAATTTTTGTAGCAGCAATGGTTGGATGGAAGGGTTTAAGAAAAGAAACGGTATAGTTTTCAAAGCAATTTGTGGAGAAAGTAACGCTGTTGATGTTAACAAATGTAGCCAATGGATTGAAGACCTACCACTTCTATTACGCAATTATTCTGCTGATGATATTTTGAACGCAGACGAAACGGGTTTATTTTACAAGTGTCTAACCGATAAAACTTTTACCTTAAAAGGTGAGTCTTGTCATGGCGGAAAACTCAGTAAAGAGCGCATTACAATACTTCTAGTTGCTAACATGTCAGGAACTGAAAAGTTGCCTATCCTATTAATCGGAAAATCCAAATCTCCGCGATGTTTCAAAGGTGTTAAAACTCATTTACACACATAACACGTTCTTTTATTTTATTTAATAATTTAACCTGTATAACTGAAAGAACCTGTATTCTCACCTCTATTAATGGAACCCTAAGTAAATGAGACAGATATTTATTTATACCTGTATATTTGAGACACTGGGTAAGTGGAATACCTCTATAAGTGAAACGACAGTGCAGGCCCCTTGATGTCTCACTTAACCAAGTTTCACTGTATATAATTATGGAATAAACGGTTGATTGGATTGCATAGTGACAAATTGAGAAGTGTCAAATACGCATTAAGAAAACGAATGACAATATTAATACTGACAATTCCAGATCAGATAATACTTCGAATGGCTAATAAAGATGATGATAGTGAACAAAAGGGGAAAAGTGATGATTATTTCATAAAATACGTGAGAACAATTTGTGTGCTGCATTTACTACTACTACCACGCACACTCACTATTACACTGTATGACGCCTGTTTCGATGTTCTCTAGTTTCTATGTGTTTTGTACAAAACAAAAGATATTACCGCGTATAATTTGATTTCAAATGGTTAGTTAATTGAATTAGTAACTCACTAAAGGCATTGAAAAAAATATGGAATTTGATCCATTTGGTCGAAAGATACAAAAAACTACAGGAAGAGGTGATTCAACTGTTTTTGGTATTTGTAATAACTGCAAATCATCAATGGATTATTTCTTGTAGGAAATACTAGCTATAATAATTCAGGCTGATTTAGAACAATTTTCAAATTCAGTGGTAAGTTCAGTAATTACTCATTTTGTACTGGATATTGTGAACAATTTAAAATTTTTGTATCTCTTAGATAAACCCCATTGTGTTACATAACCCTAAAGTGATGAAAACGTTATTTTGGAGTAGGTAACCTCAAATATTTGAGAATCCCAAAGTGGGGGGGTTATTGTCTTCCCCGATTTGAACTATACGACGATGTATTTATAAGTTGGTAGCCTAGACCAGTTCCATGCATAAACAAAATATTGCGTTACCATAGCATACCGAACAATAACTTATTAAAAGTGTCAGTGTTAAGTTTTACGTCAAAAACGTAAACCAGAGTTACGCAATAAATTGAAAGAAAAAATATGTCCACCGAAAATGTGAAAATCGAAAAATTGGAGTATCGAGCCATCATCAAGTACCTGTATTTAGAAGCGTTAAGAGGTGAGCAGATTTACGAGGTAAATTTTCCATTGAAGATGATGACCGATCGGGAAGGCCAGCCCTGTGTCAGTCCTCGAAAATATCGATACAGTTTATGACAACAAAGCAACAATGGATGGAATGGCGACACTCTGGTTTTCCCAGACCTAAGGAGTTTCGTGTTCAAAATTGTGCTAGAAAAGTTCTTGCTCCAGTTTTTTGGGATTGCCATGGAGTAATCATGATTCTGTTATGTATATATATATATACATAACATAACAGAAGATCGAAGAGAGATACTCAAGGTAACAGAGAAGTTCTACACAGGTCTGTACGAGTCCAAAATAGACAATGAGGATGTTAGAAAAGCAAACAGTGACCATAAAAACAGGATATGTAACGTTGGCTCCGAGGATCTACCTGAGATTGAAGAGGAAGAAATTGTAAAAGCTTTAAATCAACTAAAAAACGGAAAGGCGGCAGGTGACGATAACATCATACCGGAAATGTTGAAGGAAGGTGGAAGCCTACTGATAAGAGAGCTTAAATCGTTATTTAATACATGCCTAACCGAGGGAAGAATACCACAGGATTGGAACACCGCGATAGTCATACTGATATATAAGAAAGGTGATCCAAGCAACCTAGAAAACTATAGACCAATCAGCCTGCTATCACAGATCTACAAGCTTTTTATGAGAATAATAGCAAACCGCCTTGAATTCAAACTCGACGCATACCAACCCTATGAGCAGGCGGGCTTCAGAAAAGGCATGAGCACAATAGAACATCTCCACACCGTAAGGACACTGAACGAAAAAGTAACGGAATATAACATCCCATTATGGATCGCCTTCATAGATTTTAGAAAGGCCTTCGACACAGTTGAATTTTGGGCAATTATCAGGTCAATGAAAAATGCAAGAATAGACCAACGATATATTGACATTATACAGACACTAAATGATAACTCAAAAATGAAAGTAAGGCTATATGAAGACACTGAGGAAATCATAATTAAAAGAGGCGTTAGACAAGGAGACATTGTGTCACCCAAATTGTTTACACTGGTGCTAGAAGACGTTTTTAAGAGCCTACATTGGGAAGACAGAGGAATTGATATATCGGGAGAAAAACTAAGTAACCTAAGATTTGCCGATGACATTGCCATTTTTGCCCCAAACAGTGAAGAATTAGAATACATGCTTATAGAACTACAACAAGAAGCAAGAAAAGTATGCCTAGAAATGAACATTTCTAAAACCAAATTCAAGACAAACCAACGGACAAACAAAGAGAGTATAAATGTGCGAGGACAACAGATAAAGAAAGTGAACTCTTATATCTACCTAGGTCAAGAATTAACATTGGGTAAAACCAATCAAGAACTTGAAATTAACCACAGAATACATCTAGGATGGGCGGCCTACGGGAAGATGCGACACGTCTTCAACTCCAACCTACCCCTCAAACTAAAAACCAAGGTTTACATGGAATGCATTCTCCCAGTAACAACCCACGGATGTGAAACATGGGTCCTAACAAAGAAAATCTTGAATAAATTAAAGGTACATCAAAGATCAATAGAACGGAAAATGATAGGAATAACGCTTAAAGACCATAAAACCAATGAGTGGATAAGAAATAGAACCAAAATCGAGGACATAGTGAGGCGAATAGGTAGTCTTAAATGGAACTGGGCCGGACATGTTGCTCGAAATAACACCAACTGGAGCGGAAAAATAACAAGATGGAGACCTTGGGGGGAGAAAAGAAGCACCGGCAGAACACAACAAAGATGGTATGATGATATCAAGAGAACAGCCGGACTTAACTGGTACCAAGTGGCACAGAACAGGGAAAACTGGAAAAATATGAGAGAGGCCTATATCCAAAGGATAGAAAACGGCTAGAAGAGAGAGAGAGAGAATCATGATTGATTTTTTTAATAAGGGTAGAACAATAACTGGAGATTACTATCCGACATTACTGATCACTCAACTGAAAAAAAGTTCAATAGGTCGTAAATTTTCTCCCAACGATGAGGTAATAAAAGGTGTGGAGGTCTTGTTGCGTAATAAAATATTTTGTCATTGAAATTTTGTTTGGTTTTATAGTAGGCTAAGAATTTTTCAATACATCCTCGTATCACCACAGAACTGCATAACGCAATAAATAACTAAATGATTTTCTTGGTTGTCTAGGGTTCTTTTCTGCTTAAAACGCCGGTTAGAAAGAAAACACTGTTATTACAGAATTTGCGCCTCGCCGTAGGATGGAGTAGAGCAATAATCTCGATCCTACATTGGGCCATTCTGCTCAGAATCCGCCTCGGAATCGTCTCTTTCATAGCTGACCCATGGATTTATATATTCAGCGCATGTTGTCGTTCGATTGGGTCCCTCGTGATCTCCGATTTTAACAACGTCATATCTATCATTTTCTTTAACCTTAACAATTTCGTGTGGATCTAAAAATTTTCTCTTTAATTTTGGATCAGATGTATATACTTCAAAGGGTGTGGTAGTTATGCTTCGCTGATAGGTCGAATTAGAGGCAGTCTGTACTTTGTCAACGTATTTGTACCACTTTCCTGGCTCTTCAAAACTGTGATTTGTTAAGATTGGTATAAGGGTCCTATTTGCCCTTTCCGCTTGTCCATTACCTCGTGGGACTCCACAAGTTGTTGACGCATGTTTAATATTTTCTTCTCGGCAATATAATTCGAATTCTTCAGAACGGAACGCGGATCCTCTGTCAGATATTATCATTGACGGGTTTCCAAATATTTTACGCTCACAACATATCACTTCTTTCGTCGTCGTTGATTTTGTTGATTTTAGGATGAAGCATTCCTTCTTTCTTTCGTACAGGACGAAGTGATATATTTTACGCTATTTTTCAAGACAACATGTCACTTCTTTCGTCGTGGTTGATTTTGTTGGATAAAGCCACACAAATTTGAAAAAGTCATCAACTATCACAAAAATGTGCTGATAATTTTTTTGTTCACTTCATTGGTCCTATTTGGTCGACGTAATACGTCTCTAGCGGACCTTCTAGTTTTTGTATAGGATGAAGCATTCATTCTTTCTTTCCTTCCTTTTTATTCCATAATATACAAGGTATACAGTTATTTTTAATCGTTTCTATTTTGTCTTTTAGTCTTGGTATGTAAAATTCCTTGTTTACTACTCCTTGTGTTTTTTTCTTTCAAAAATTTCCTATCTCGTGGACTTTTATTATTATTTTTTAAGTCTGCATGTTCTTTGGAATGACAAGTAATTTTAATCCATTATCGTATTTATACAATATATCATGCTCTAAATAAAAATCTTCATATTCTTCGGTAGTCAAAATCCTTTTTATCGCCATCTGCCTACATCGTCTATACTCAATTTCATACTGAAATTCTTCTAGCATCAGGGCCCATCGTGCAACTCCTGTTGTAAGGTCCCTTTTCTCCATGGTTTTTATGAATGCATTACAGTCTGTAACTATTTTAAATTTCGTTCCTAGCAAGTAGATTCGGAATTTCTTCACACTTTTAATAATGGCGAGTATTTCGAGCTCATAGCTTGTATACTTCATCTCTGCAGGGGTCGTCTTTCTATTCATGTAGTATATCCGGTGAAGCTTCGAATCGTCACTAGATCGCTGCTAAAAGAATGCTCAATAACTATGTATATTTGCATAGGTGTGTAGTTATGATTGGGACTTGTTTGTCACTTACTATGTATCCTAAAAATTTTACCTCGGTTTTCAACAGTTGGCACTTTTTCTTTTTCATTTCTAGTCCATATTCTGCAGCTGTCTCTATCCCCTCTTCTTCGTTCGCACTCAAGATGATAACATGTAGTATATAACGTACATTCCTGCAGTCAACTCCCTGAAGACATGAGCGATGAATCGTTGGAAAACTGCTTGACTACTACTTCCAAATGGACATTTCATAAACTCGTACTGACCAATCGGCGTTACAAAAGAAGTATATTTTGTGCTCTTGCTTCAACAGGTACATGAAAAAATCCATTTTTCAAATCAAGGGTGCTGAATATCCTTGCTCTCTGTAAGCTGTCTAGGACATCTTCAATAAGGGGAAGTGGAAATCTATCGCGTATTATATTTTTGTTTAATTTTCGATAATCGCAACAAATTCTGGTTCGGCCATCTCCTCGGTTCGCCGTCATAAGAAAAACAAATGTAAAACTTTTATAACTTTGAGTTTTGCCTGCGTAATGTTGTGACCAATTCTATCTACAGAACTTAACGTTGTCATGATTAAATTAAAATATTTATTCTATGCAAAATATATACATTTATATAGTCTTCTTTAAATTAGCAGGTTTGTCGTAACACTTTATTTTACAATGTTCTGCTATTGCGTACAGCTCTAATGATCAATTTAACAACGGAAAGTATATTAGAAGAAGAGCAATCACAAATTGAATGTAGTGGAAAAGCCAGTCCTTCATCAAGTGGTTTTGAGGATAAATTTGCGAATGAAGAGGTAAGATGAAAATACCAATTTTAAATATAGTAATTTTTAAATTTGTCTGTAGGAAAATGTTGCATCTGGTGATCTGATAGAAAAAACCAATCGCAATCAAGCAGAATATAAGGATACAGAAAAAAATTAAAAAGTAGCAGAATAAATAATAAATGAAATTAGTGATTCTAGAACTACTGAGAATATTGACAATACTCCATCTATTAGTATAACAATCAATAATATGAGTAATTCAATTGATTCTCCGCTAAATTGGACATTGATCGCTGATTCCTCACAATTGTAACCAGATTTTGTGATATTAGGATAAAACAATTGGATTATTTATGGAAACTCTAGTTCGAAATACACTTTGATTAGATAATGTTCGCCAAAAGCTCCGGGATTAGAATGTTCTATGACTTTGTTCAATAACCGTCGATCAGATCCGGGTATTTAAATTTCCATAGATAGTGAATATTCATATCATTATATTTGTAATTTGGATTGTAAATAAAGTGAATTCGACTTATATTTTGGATTGATTGATGTCTTATACCTAGTTATTTTCAAACTAAAACTATTTAGATAATGTTTCTGTTTGCCATTGAATACGAGAATTATTCAGAAAATGGGAAAGTTATGAAATTAAGAAAAGTTACTTCACACACTGACGCTAAATATCCATAGGCTTCTTCAAGATTTTTGCCAACAAAAACCGTTTCGCAGATTGTACCTCAATTAAGCTTATTCCAATTATTAAATGATGGTTTCATGTTGTGTCCAAAACGTATCATATAGAACATGAAATTATAGATGCAACTGGGAGTTGTTTCGTCCAAGGAAATTTTATAGTAAATCTAGCTTCAGAATTCGCGCTGAAGTAAATCGAATCGAAAAAAGTCTAGAGTTTTTCACAATAATGGCAGATGAAAATGAGTGGAATAATTAAGAAAGTCCAAACCGGAATTTCCAAGATGTAACTTCTTGCAGTATACAGCAACTTTCCATATCTCCGATTGAATTGAGCCAGGTAAATATAGTTTTCAAAGACACTGTGTAAAACAAGGTGTATAGAAATGCTCGAAGCAGTGTTGACCTTAATGAAACAACTTCCTGCATTCCCCGCTCTTCTAGAAGCTCTTGATAGTTCAACGGAAGGTAGAGGAAGTAATGAATGTGCTTTCCTGCACTCTATTCTGTCGTAAGAGTTCTCATTCGGTGTCTTAGTTCTGTCTGAGAAACTTGGAATAACTTTACCTTCAATTCCAAGCAGAGTACATAGATATGCACATAGCTTCTTAACTCAGATACAGAGAATTCAGGAAAAACGAGTCAACAGTTGTTCATACTTTTATCCGTTACATCCACAACTTTTCTTGAAATAGGTGTTCAGTAGAAATTGAAAATCAAGTACTCGTCTGCTCCCGATTTTTCCAGGTTGGTTTTCACATTTTCCCAGTCGAAATTTGGTCAATTTACTATCACTCTTCTATTATGATGAATATTAATTTTAGAAAATACAAGAATCAAATTTTTTTAGTTTAAGTAATTCTTCGCTCACTGCTGTTTTTCTTTTCTATACTTTTTACGATACACAACAATATTCTAAAAAAATGTTGAGAATCTTTGATTTATGCATCGAAATTACGCGAAAAAAAATTGCTATTTTCAAGTTGTTTTATTGGAATTTATTGAAATTGATAGACTTGAGACATAAGAAAAATTATCGGCTTGATAGTTGAATAATAAATTAAGTCATATTTTTGAAATTTTTGTGCCAAATGGAATTGGGCATCAAATTGACGGAAAGGGGCATAAAAATGATTGAAATTTATTTAAATTTAAAAAATAGGATTTTTTCAACAAACTTTATTGAGAAAATTAACAAATTTTTACAAAAATTAGAACGGAAATTTAAATTCCGATAGAAAATTTTTTTAAAAATCACGACACCGCCACTCAAAAGTATTTTTCTGCTATTCTCCTTATACTTCGTCCTCCTTCTCTTCTTCTACTTCTTGCTTCTCCTCTTCTTCTTCGTAGTCTTCGTTTGATTGGATTGCACAGTGACAAATTGACAAGTGTAAAAGAAGCATTAAGAAAACTAATGGTAATACCAATACTGACAACTCCACATCAGATAATACTTCGAATGGCTAATCAAGATGCTAATAGAAAACAAAATGGGGAAGTGAATCGAATAATAGAGGTAAATATTTAAATACAATAAATATATGTAAAAACTTATTGTATAAAGTACAAATCAGCTAAGAAAAGGCCAGACGCGTCATAACTGACAAAGTCCGCAATAATTTCCTTCTCTCTTAGGCCCATTCCATTTATGTGACACTGGCGTTTTTTTACGATTGTTCGGTATTTTTCATATAGAAATGCAAGTGCTAAATAGACGCAACGCTGCACGAATGCCGCATGGTCCAAATCAGAATTCGAAGGTAAGTCGTCGCGTAACCATGGATCTATGGAGTGTAGAGAAGGAGGAACATCTCTGGGTTAAAAAATGTGAGCTGATTTTTGATGGGAAAATAGGTGGCGCTGATTATAGAGGGTATTCGCTAGAATTTTACGCGCTGATTTGAAAATAACTGTATAGTAATGCTTTAAATAATGCACCGTGATAATGAAATTAGTAGTATTAAAATAATGAAACGATTAACAAAACAGAATCTCGTTAAATTAACTTTATTATTTAGCTATTTATTTGGTTTAGATAATACATATATTCTAATATGAAAAAAAAGTAGAATCATGTAACAATAATGAAATAGTATAAAAAAAAACATTTTGGTTGATTAAAATAAAATATTGAATTTTATCCGTAACTAATATAATAATTATAGCGATATAATTAGATCAATAAAAATAATAGAATAATAAAAAAAATATTTCGGTTCATAAAAATAAAATATTGAACTTCATTAGCAACTAATATAATAGTTATAGTCATATAAAAATATCAATTTTGAATGAATTTTGCTTTCTAAGAGATTCAAACATGACTTACCTTTGGTATTCCAAAGAGACTTGCTTGTTTTATATTTTGAGATGAACGAATACCACAATCTTTTAAAGAACCACTTATACATCCAGAAATACAACAAGTTTTCACCATGATTTTTTTACTATTTTTAAACGTTGTTTAATTCTTTTTCAGATATAGTAAGTGTTTAACTTCAGATCTCAATCTCATAGTACAATCAGCGCCACGTATTATCCCTACAGAATTCAGACCATATTTTAAACGTACCGTCCATAAGAGATGTTACTCCTTCTCTACACTCCATACATGGATCTATTACCATCCCGAGCCTCTCTTCGATATTGCCAAGCCTTTACTTAGGAAGGAAAGTACGGTAATATTATAAATAATTTGCGCTTATGGTCAGATGCATAACCGAACGAACATCGGACATTCAGCATTTAGTATTATTCGTTGTTCAGTAGATAGTGTGATTTATTGTGTTCGGTGTTATTTTTTAGTCTGTGCCAGTTTATTCTACAGATAGCGTTGTTTTTGAACATTAGGGACAAAATCGTTTTAATAATGTCCGCAAAAAAAGTTGGAAAGCAAGGTCTTGGTTGGATATCTTGATTGAAAATGTTTTAAAGTGGACTGTATACAATGTGAGAAGCACAATAAAACGATTTGTTTCGATTTTCACTTTATTGTACAAATGCTTTGTGTGCCTGAACAAAAAACGCTGTTGGCCTCGTGGCTCCTTGATGATTGATGTCTGTCTTCTTCTGCGCAAGCCCGGTTACTCTAGGTAGGCGCATGTGCCAAGTTCAGTAGCGCACTCAACATAATTTAAATATATACATTAAATGGTTAAACATACCGGCCTCCTTGAAAGGCTCGACTTTCAAACGACAAATAATATAAAAAATTATGAAATTTATATGTGTTTTCAAACAACTTAAAAGTAAAATGTCAAAATAAATGTCAATCACTAAGAAACACTTTTTAAACGTCTATGGGTAGGACGCAAATTTCTGACACCGCCCTCTTCAGGATTCCATTCTTCGCACGGAGGGTAACTACTCTAGTGAAGCCATCGCTGCCTGGATGCAGCTTAACAATGCGAGCTAAAGCCCAATACAATGGCGGCGAATTCTTATCCTTCAATAAGGCGAGAGCTCCTATATTGAGAAGTTCTTTACTTGCAGTTTTCCACTTTACACGTTGCTGCAAAGTTGAGACGTATTCGGAAGACCAACGTCGCCAATAATGATGATACATTTGCTGCAGTGCATGATACGTTGATAGCTTGTTAACTGGTATTTGCTGAACGTTCGATTGAGGTATGGCCTTCAACACGTCGCCAATTAAAAAGTGACTGGGAATTAAAGGACAAAGGTCGTTGGGATCATCGGTTAATGGGATGAAAGGTCTAGAATTAAGAGTGGCCTCCACCTGAATGCATAGGGTGGTAAAATCTTCCAAAGACAAGCAGTTTAGGCCTATCACTCTTTTTAGATGTTATTTGGCCGATTTCACAGCCGAATCCCACAAACCACCCATATGCGGGATGTTCGCAGGGTTAAAATGCCACCGAATTCCTTGTGTGTCACAAAATGTAGAAAATGAATTGTCTTGTTCTAATGTTTTTAGGAACGATCGCAAATCATTGTTTGCTCCAACGAAACATCCCCCATTGTCAGAATATATATCACTGCAAAGACCGCGCCGTGAAACAAATCTTTTGAGGACGTTTAGAAACGAATTTGCAGTTAAATCAGTTGCTACCTCTAAATGCACAGCCTTGGTAGTCATGCAAATAAAAATACACAAATATGCCTTTATAAATTTTTTATTTCTGTGCTTAACTTCCTTGACCGAAAATGGCCCCGCGTAATCGATGCCACTGCTTAAAAACGGTCTAGCTTGTGCGAAGCGTACGCTAGGTAAGTTTCCCATTTTTTCATTGTAAGAGCGAGGCTTAACTCGAAAGCAAGTTATACATTGATATAAAATCTTTTTGACAATTCGTTTACCCCGCAATGGCCAAAAGTTGTTTCTGAAAGAGGCCAAAGTTGCTTGAGCACCAGCGTGTAATAATAATGTATGCTCTCTTTCGATTAGAAGGCGCGTGACGTGACCATTATGAGGTATGACGTAAGGGAATTTTTTGTCAAATGAAAAGTTTGAATTGACAATTCTCCCCCCTACCCGCAATAAATGATCGCTATCTAAAAATGGGTTTAAAGTTAACAATTTTGAATGAGCGTTTAGCGGTTTATTTTTAATTAAACATTTTATTTCTTCCGCAAAATGCACGGATTGCGTTGCCCTTATAATACTTTGTTTTGCCAGTTTTAATTCGTGCACTGTGAGTTTTGTACCGTATATTCTATCATGTTTTGCACGTAATGTGTTACCTTTAAATCGTAAAATCCACGCTATGACTCTGTTTAATTTGTCGAAATTAGAATATCTCTCGAATATCGTACTATCAGCTATAATTACATTTTGTGTTAACGCGGAATTTTTTACCTCTGGTAATTCATTGAGTGGTAAAAAATTATTATTCGTGACCGGTTGATTAGGATTGCTTAGAAAGAATGGCCCGTTCCACCACATGTCGCATTCGAGCAGCTGACTGGGTAGTGATCCTCTCGAGATGATGTCAGCCGCGTTATGTTCGCATTTTACATGTTGCCAATTTTCGATTTTGGATTTTCCTTGTATGTCCGCTACGCGGTTTGCTACAAATGTTTTTAAAAGTGCGGGTTCCGTATTTAACCACGATAAAACGATGGTTGAATCAGTATAATAAAAAATGTTAGATATACGACAAGTAAAAGCCTCCATGAGTTTAGCTGTCAGATTCGTTGCTAATAAAGCTGCGTTTAGCTCCAAGCGTGGCAACGTGACAACCTTTAAAGGTGCTACTCTTGATTTAGCACAAATTAAACGTACAGAGCATTGTCCGGAGTTATCTACAGTTCGTAGGTATGAACACGCACCATACGCGATAGTAGATGCATCGCTGAAAATGTGAATCGCTGTTATTTGTCAAGGAATTTTAATTGTAGCCAAAATAGGTAATTCCTTTTGTAAATGAATAAACTCTGAAATTATTGGTGAAGGAGCAATTTGATCCCAATCTACTTTGTGCTGCCAAAGTTTTTGCATGATAACTTTGGCTTTAACAATTACTGGACCGACCAAGCCCAATGGATCGAATAACTGAGCAATTACGGAGAGTATTTCGCGTTTTGTGAAATTGTTATTTTCAATTTGTATTGAATCTGTGCTGAAATGTAGCGTGTCTGATTGAGAGTTCCAGACAAGCCCTAAAGTTTTTGATTGGTCATCGGTTGATAGATAATGATCTGGTAGATCTGAAATGTTGTTAATATCGTTGAAAATGTTTGGTTTGTTAGTTTTCCAATTCCGAAGAGGAAAGGATCCACTTTCTAAAATGTTGGTGATGTTTTGCCTCAAAATTTGTGCATTTTCAATGGTGTCTGTACCAGTGATGAGGTCATCAACATAAAAATCGCGAGTTATTACTTGTGATGCTACTGGGTACTTTTTACTGTTTTCTAAAGCGAGTTGGTGCAAGCATCGTATAGCAATGAATGAAGCTGGAGCTGTGCCGTATGTTACGGTGTTTAATGTGTAGACTTCTAGAGGCAGGTTTGGATCCGAACGCCACATAATTCGCTGTAAATCACGTTGCTCTTCTACAATTTCCACCTGCCGGTACATCTTCCCTATGTCCGCTACCATTGCTACATTGTGTTGTCTAAAACGAATGATGATAGCAAAAAGATCTTCCTGTATTGTAGGACCCACCATTAGCGTATCATTCAACGAAATACCGTTTCCTGTTTTGGCGGATGCATCGAACACCACTCGTAGTTTAGTGGTTGCACTATCCTTCACGACACCATGATGTGGTAGGTAAAAAACTCCCTTTCCATCCACTTCCGTTGCCCACGTCGGCACCTTGGTCATGTGCCCGAGTTTTTCATATTCCCTCATGAACTCCGAATATTGTTGACGTATGACTGTATCATTGATCAGTTTACTTTCTAATTTGTGAAACCTTTTAATCGCATTCATCTTCGAATTCCCCAAATCGCCTACACCTTCGCGAACTGGCAACGTCGCACGAAATCTGCCAGTTTCGGTCCGCTGAATTGTTTTTAGGAAATGTTTTTCGCATTGTTTTTCTTCAATCGTCCGTTTGGTTTTGTTATCGTCTTGGTATTCCTCGATTTTCCAAAATTTCTCAATTGCGTTTTCAAGCGTAGTTGTGATTAAATTACATGATATGGTATTACTACTGTTATTTTGAATTGAATAATTTTGATATATGGGTCCCGATATGACCCATCCAAATAATGTTTTCTGAAGTATCGGTTTACCGTCGCCGAGCTTAAATTGCCCATCCGCTAAAATATCCCAAAAGACACCTGCGCCTAAGAGAATATCCAGTTTGGCGGATTTATCGAATTCAGGATCCGCAAGAGTAATGTGTTTCGTTTCGGTATATTTAAATGTTGACAATCGATTTTGAAGTTTGGAATATTACCCGCTATTTGGTTTATAACTAAAAATGTAGCATTTTGTTGAAAAGAATTGTTTTCTCTTGAAACTATATCAATATTTAATTGCTCTGTGATATTAGTAGTAACCTGATTAACACCGATCACTGGTAAGTTTATTTTGGTAGTACCGATATTTAATTTTCGCGCAAGGTCAGAGGTTATTAGATTTGATTGAGAACCCGAGTCTAACAATGCACGTGCTTTGATTAAATTGCCTGATTTGTCTTTGAGGAATACAGCCGCTGTGCTAAGACCCAGCTAGCAAGGGCACGTCATAATGGCGTCAACATTTGGTGATCACTGGTCGAAAACACTGAGACCACCAAAAATCTACGTGATAATAACGTCAAATAATTGACGTGTATAACACGACATCTTGTCACGTCATAATGACGAGACTATCTAGTGATAACTCATCTGAAAAAATCAGATATATTTCATTTGTTTTATTTTGTGACTAATGTAATTATTTTGTGAGGCTATTTTCGATAATAAACAACCATGACACTGAAAATTCCAGCATTTTTTTATTTATTAAGTCCAAAAAAATTGAGATCTTTTTATATAGTATTTAAACAAAACCTATAATATTATCTAATATCTATAAATAATTTTTTTTAAGAAACTTCCTATAAAAATTTATAATTGGCGGGATCTACTAGGTAACGCGTATGCGCTTGCGCCGCTAGCCAACATGATGATGACAACCCGCCATCCACAACGAACGACCATTTTATATTAATCATAAACCGGCTTGGTTATTATGATTATATATTTTATTATGAATATATATTTTATTTAATAATAGTTACATGATCTGCGGTGCTGCTATTAGTGTTTTTAGTTTTTCTGTTGTTCCATTGTGGTAAGTATAATAATTATTATAGTTATTTATATTTTTTGATTTGAATATATCTGGTTAAAGGTTATGGCATGTATGGTCGAAAATAATAATTCAATTTCTCAATTCTTAATTTTATTCAGTTATAATTTTCATGTTTCAAGCGAAACATTTATGATTGGGAAATAGCCAATTGGAGGTATTGATTGAATAAATTGCCTCCAAAATTTTAGCGCTCAAATAGATGAAGAAACTCAATAAACCATATGTCTTAACTTCATACATTGACTTAAATGGCTATATTTGTAGTGCTATGATTTACCTTGTTTGTCTCAAATAGAAGTAGATTTTATGCATTTTTATTAACTTGGTATTTAGCAGTGGTATGAGTTTTGACCTTTATTTTGTAGTTTTATAGTAACAATGGCATTTGTGGGTGTAGAATTTTCCGAAAATGGTTTAATAGGTTTGGTTCATTCTTCCTGGTTCACCCCTTTGAAGCAGAATGTTTTGTGGCCACCATACAGAACGAGTGCTGCTTTCAATAGGGCTCTCACACTATGTGAAGAACCAAATGAACATAATTGGAAGTTGTCTGGAGTAAAAAGAATATTTTTTGAATGTGGTGCGTGATTTAGTTTTGTTTCATTAAGTTTATATTTTCAAAAGAATTTTAAAGAGTTGTGGTGTGGTTCTGGGTATTTGTTATACATATTTGTTTTTTATTTTTCAGATGATCTCAACAAGGCACAAAAAAAACTGAAGAAATGCGAATATAATTCGGACAACCTTACTTCAGATTGTGAGGGAGAGCGAACTAGGAGAAAATTCGTTAGTAGAAGGATTTTGAGTGACAGTGAAAGTGAAGGAGAAACAGTATCAAATCTGATAAGGCCTCCATCTTTCCAAAAATATATTTCTGTGAGTGGCTCTGGTAAGTACACTTTTCTATAAATATGTTTCTATTTAAAATAGCTTTAATCGAAATAATGTCTAACTTATTTTTTCATTTACAAATAATTTTTTAAGAGGATGAAATATTTTTATAGATATTAATAGGTATGAGATCAAACTGGGCTCTACGCAGTTAGCGTAGATACTAAGCGTACAATCTGACACTGAAAATAAATAATAAAAAATTAGAATTCTTCTTTTGTTTTAGGTAAGTCAGCTTCTAGGCCGATTGTGAAACCAAATTCACAAATACCTCCACCAACTTCCACTAGACAAAGTACAGAATTGCTTTCTCAAACACCTGGGGGATCACATTCGCAATCACTTCAAACAACTTCCAATATACAGTCTGAAGAGAATACAGATAGAATTCATCCAAAAAGTAGGTTCTTTTATTTGTTTAATACTGTGAATAATTTTTTTTATATATATATATATAATAGATTTAGAGAAAATTTTTCTGGAATTGAAAAAGTTGAGAGAAGAGATCAAGGAAGTAAAGACTCTTTTAAAAAACTCTCGAAGTTCAGTAGTTGCTAGTCTACCCAATGACATACCCGTGCAGTTTCCAATAGACGATCAAAGGAGGTTTGAAAATTTGGAACAATATTTGAAATCCGAAGAAAAATTTAATGATTTGGTAAGTACTTTTTACATAGAATTTCATTAAAAGTGAATTAAGAATTAGACATCTCCCATTGATTTAAGTGTAATTGTAATCTAAATATTTATTGTACTTACTCTAAAATAGAATTTTGTGATAGTTTTATTATTGAGGTCTATTATAGTAGTTTTATTTTTTGCTTTAGGCATCCTACCTTTCCTCAATTGGAGTAAATGGCACCACAGCTCATGTTAATAGAATCATGAGACTACTCTTGACCAACGGTTTGGCTAAATTGTATAATTTTGCTGGGCAGAGAAACAATAAAGTGCCATTTTCCAACACTTTAGTGAAATCTGTCATCATTCGTAAGTACTATTCGTTGTTTTTGTGTGGTACTGCCTAAATTCGTCCTTCATAAAGCATAATAGAATAATACTATTTTTTTATTTCTGCGACAGGGATAATTCTCATTAAATAACCACTCATTTATTTCGTTACAGGTGCCATACAAATCAAAACTCCCTTGACCTCTCAAGCAGATGTGGAAAATGCTATCAAAATATGGCTAAAACATGCCAAACAACGTGAGCAAAAAAGAAATGCTGGTGCTCTGGTTTGATTGTATTATCAACTACTTTTTATGAATTATTAGCATATATTTTTATTTTTAAAAATGTCAAAACGTAAGTTGAAAGAATTGGTTGGTTCAAGACAAAAGTGTAGAAGGGCTTTACAAGCGACCAAACAAGAATTTCAATATAAGTCAAGAACCTCTGTTAACCCTGGACGGGGTGCAGAAAATGTTGATGAAACAAATGACTGCTTTTTCTTCAATGATACTATTAGCAGCAACACTAGTAGTACTAGTACTAGTACATCATCTGTTAAAGTTGATAAATCAATCAGTTCTGATAACAATGATTCATTATGCACAGAAACTTCTATTGCTAATGATTTGGCTGAATGGGCTATAAAACATAAAATTTCACTTTCTGCTTTGACACACCTACTTCATTTGCTTCATCCTTACCACCTTGAACTTCCTTTAGACAGTCGTACCTTGTTATCAACCCCAAAATTTACACCAATTGTTGATATAGAATCTGGTCAGTTCTGTTATTTTGGATTGAGAAGTGCTCTTTCTAAGCTTATTTCAAATGATACTTGTGTAGACAAAATTCAAATTAGTTTTAATGTTGATGGCATTCCACTCTTCAAAAGTTCAAAAATGCAGTTTTGGCCTATTTTGGGATTAATAAAAAATATTTCTGGTAGTAGACCTTTTGCAATTTCCATTTTATGTGGAAAAAATAAACCACATCCTTTAAATACATTTCTTCATCCATTCATAGTAGAATTGAAAGATTTATTGCAAAATGGTTTTGTTATTTGTAACAAACACTTCACATTAGAGGTACATAGTTTTGTGTGTGATGCACCTGCAAGGGCCTATCTAAAAGGCACTAAATTCCACTCAGGATATTCCTCTTGTGATAGATGCACAATTCACGGAGAATATTATAAACACAAGGTAGTTTTCAATGGTTTAAATGGTCAGAAACGCACGAATGAATCTTTTCGCTTACAATTGGATGATGAGCATCATATCTCGCAGACTAGTTTTCATGAATTACCAATTGATCTAATTAGTAGTTTTCCGATTGACTACATGCACAACATTTGCTTAGGAGTAGTTAGAAAGCTACTAAATACTTGGATTGCAGGATCCTTGAAGGTTAGATTACAACATCAGAGAGTTAAAATGATTTCAGAACGATTGCTCAACCTTAAAAATATGATACCAGTAGAATTCAATCGAAAACCCCGTTCGCTTAATGAACTAAATTATTGGAAAGCTACTGAATATAGAATGTTTTTAGTGTACTTAGGTCCTTCGGTTCTTAAAGATATTGTGGATTTAGCTATATATGAAAACTTTCTTGCTCTTCATTTTTCTGTTTCAATATTGTTATCACAGAGCCATATTGAAAAATTTAAAATCCCTTTTGTGAGAAATATCATAAATGTATTTATCAAACATTCAAAATCTTTGTATGGTTTGGAGTTCATGGTTTATAATGTACACTTAATGTCACATCTTTGTGATGATGTAGATTTATTAGGCAAATTGGACAATTTTTCGACTTTTCCGTTTGAAAATTATTTGGGAGAGATAAAATCATTAATAAAATCTCCAACCAATCCCCTACAACAAGTTCATCGACGACTTGTTGAAAAGGATTTTTTAATTTCACAGCCAGTATCTAATATTACGTATAAATTGGAAAGTAAACATACATTGGGACCACTTATTTTTGACGAAAATTTGAAATGGAAACAACAGTTTCATAAATTGAGATTACCAGGCATAACATTATCAGCATTTAATCATTCTAAGGCGGATAGTTATGTTTTAATTGGGAATAAAATAGTTGAAATTCATAATATAGTAAAATCTGCTGACAGTCAAATATATCTTATTGGCAAAGAGTTTCTTGGCTATTCAGACTTATATACATATCCATATCCTTCCAGCAATTTAAATATTTTCATAGTTGAAAATCTCACAGATCTCAAAATATGGCCTGTTGGGAAAATAACTGCCAAATGTATTGTTCTTGAATTAAGGGGTTCTCTAATGGCGATGCCTATTATTCATAGCCAATTTTAGGTTCTTTTTTCCAATTTTTCATGCAAATAGAGCAGTCATTTGTTTCACAGGACGTTTTGACATTTTAAAATATTACTTTCATAATAAATAAACCATATACTATTCAGTATTTCTAATTTGAACAGATATTACAATACATTGTTAATTTGTGTTATGAAAACTGGAATTTTAAGTTTCTTTTGCAGTTACATCATGTTTTTCATGCTATTGATAAATAAATTTTATCAAAATAATATTTTGGTTTATTTTTATAGGTGTGCTCCCTTTCCTATGTACATGTAAAATCTTTTTCTTTATTAAAACAAATTGAAGCCTATTAAACATTTTTTAAACTGGGACAAATTGACGTAGTAGTAGACGCCATAATCACGTCATACAACAATTAAAAATCACGTCTTATGTGACGTGTAAATCATGTGATATAAATGACGTCGTTGGTCCGAGACATTAGGAGGTCATTTTCACGTTATATTCACGTCATTGAACTGGTCATTACTAGTCATCTCATGACCAGATTCCGACGTCATTTTCACGTGACCTTGCTACCTGGGGAAGAACATTTTGTTTTTGATTATTTAGATGATGTGTGATTGATGAGAGTTGGATAGTTTCTTGAGGTGCGTTTGAAGTTTGTGTTTGAATGTAGTCTCGATGAATTAGTGTGTTATGTTTCTTTTGACAAACCTTGCAGGTTCCACGAGTGCAAGAATCTGACCTATGATCACGTCTGAGACAATTAAAGCATAATTTTAGTTTAATTACCTCGTTTTGTCGCGTTGAACTTGGTAACTTAAGGAATTTTTTACATGAATAAATGTAATGATCTTGATCTTTGCAATAAGCGCATTGCGCCTGCGTGACGGCACATGTGATTGTTTGACCTTCACCTCGTGAGGGATATTTAGAATTAATTTTGTTTGTTTGTATACTGTTATTTGCATTTTTGTGCGTGTGATTATAATAGTTAGATTTTAACATGGTTTGCTGATTATCAGTTTTTTCTTTGCTTTCTAAATATTCACAACGATTTACTAAAAAGTCGAGAAATTCTGACAATGGTGGAGGTTCTCTTTTATTTTGTAAATGTAAATGTTCATGCCAACGTTCCCTAGTACGTGCGTCTAGTTTAATTTTTAATAGTTGAATTAATAGGCGATCCCACGAATCAGTTGGTTCACCTAGAGCTTTGAGTGAAGTAATTAGTTGTTTGAATGTGTCAGTTAAATTTCTTAAAAAATGAGCTGATTCCTTAGTAATTACTGGCATGTTAAATAATTCTTCTACATGTTTGTCTATAATAATTTTTTTTGTTTTCAAATCGTTCTCGCAATATACGTAAAGCTACTAAATAATTCTCATCTGTCAACTCAAGTTGCTGAATTAATTTCTCACCCTTAAGTCGGCCCTGTAAATAATACAACTTTTCTACTTGAGATAACTGCTGATTCTGGTCAACTAATGCCTGAAATCTTTGAATGAAAAATACCCATTTTTTTTATCGCCATCAAAGATAGGTAAGTCAATTGGTGGCAGTGTAATTTTTGAATTTACAGTAACACTATTGTTGAACAAATTATTTTGTCTAGCTACATTATGACTAGCTGTTATTCTGGCTTGTATGTTGCTGTGAAACTCTACAATTTTATTTTTAGCGCCGGCTTGTGCTTTGAAGAAGCTGTTTTCGAATGTTTAACGATATTCTGAATTAGTTGTACACTTTTCTAGCGATTCTATTCGTGACTGAACTTGTTCGAAATGGTTGAAAATACTCGATACGTGGTCTAGACGTGATTCTAATTCTAATAAATCGGATTCGTTGGCTCATTTAATGAAATTTATAAACCTATTCAGCTTTTCGATAACTACATCGCGTTGCTCTTTTAACTCTAGCAAAATATCGGTTTTGTCCGATTTCGATTGATCTACTTTTGACACATTTACTTCATTTTCTCCTGCTAACATTGTGATGTTTTGTGAGAACCGACTAAATGAAATGAACTAGTTTGCAGTAAAATACTTATAGAGATTCAGAATGAAATAATATCGATTTTAATGATTTGAAATCCCTATGCATGCAGATGATAAAATGGAACAAACTTACGGTTTGGAAGAATAAATGATTTGCACTACACTTTTCAGCCTGTGATTGTCTGATTGTTGTAAGTACTGTCTTGAATTGTTGAATCAGCGTGAACTGTTGCCGCTGCTTTTACACTAAATTCGCTCGAAGAGACCAAAATGGTTGGATATCTTGATTGAAAATGTTTTAAAGTGGACTGTATACAATGTGAGAAGCACAATAAAACGATTTGTTTCGATTTTCACTTTATTGTACAAATGCTTTGTGTGCCTGAACAAAAAACGCTGTTGGCCTCGTGGCTCCTTGATGATTGATGTCTGTCTTCTTCTGCGCAAGCCCGGTTACTCTAGGTAGGCGCATGTGCCAAGTTCAGTAGCGCACTCAACATAATTTAAATATATACATTAAATGGTTAAACAGGTCTTATTATACGCGATAAATCATAATCAAAATATTATTAATTTCATGAAAAAAGAGGCAGATGAAGGAGTTACTATTCCTTTAAAAAATTACAGGTATGTAGCGAGATTTAATTCGAGAAGTAGGTTGAAGAAATGCAGAATTTACACATTTTTATATAGGCACTTACTTATTGAGTGTCATATTTTAAATTAGAATATTAACATTTTGTGATATTTCAGGGAAAGAGTACTAGCTGCAACTGGGGTGTCAAGGTCTACTTTCCAGAAGATATCAAAAGAAGTTCAATAAGTTGAGTGGAGAGGGCCAAGCACATCTTTTCAATCGCCGAAAAAAATACGTAACACTAAAAAAAGAAAGCTGGATCGTATCTCGCCAGAGGCCGTAATATATGTTATACTGATGAAACTTACATACACAGCAGCCATGTTAAAGACAGAGGCTGGTACGATGAGACTCTAAAAGGAATGAAGAAGCCAATTTCTAAAGGCCAACGGCTGATTATAATACATGCTGGTGGAGAAAAAGGATTCGTAAAAAACTGTTAATTTATATTTAAATCAGGTAAGTTTGAATACTTGTATTTTTTAAAATAGAATTAGTGATGGCTAAAATATCGATATTTCGGCATATCGTATACCGAAAATTATGAATATTAATGTCAATATCTAAATTCAGATTCCAGTGTCGACCAGGCTTAGCCAGAATAGAAAAAATATTTTTTTGTACAATTGCATTTAAATTGCGATTAACCATAGCATTTACCACCTACTTATCATATACCAATAGAATTATAATATACTTACTATATACTATATACTTGTTTGTTTTTGCAGGTACATAAATTGGTGATTACCATAAAGACATGAATAATCAAAATTTCATGACATGGGTTCAAAAGCAATTGTTGCCGAATCTGCCTGAAAGGTCCGTCCTCGATATAGACAACGCAACAGGCTAACAAAAAATGGATTACCAGCAGACCCCAAACTAACAAAACCGGAACTATACCGCATTTTTCAAGAAAATGAATTTCGTTTCCCCATAAAGTACAAACTAGACGAACTGTTACAACAACATGGGCACCGTGTACTACGTTTACCTCCTTATCATCCAGAACTAAACCCGATCGAAAAAATCTGGGCGTTAGTAAAAAATTGGGTAGTTGCGCACAATACAACGGCACTCGCTAGGCAAAAATTTGAGGAGGTATCGGAGCAAGAGTGGTATAATATTTGCCAACATGTTAAAAAATATGAGAATGACCTTATACAAAAAGAGCACATCTTAGACCACACTCTAGATCACTTAATATTTACAGTAAACACGGGTTCATCGGAAGAAAGTGAAGACAAAAACAGCGAGGATACTGATAGCTTATTAGAGGATTAACTAGGATGTTCTAATAGCGAATAATGTTTTTTTTTTTTAATTAACGACATAGATAAAATATTACACTATATTATTCCCGTGCAAACACTGCGTTTATTATAAATATACCATGCACACCAAACCTCTATGCAATAAACAGTTGCTATTTCTATAAGATAGTAATAACTAAGTAATATCCTACTGTAATATATGTTTAAATCTTTAAAATATATTTTTTTGTAAATAAGAAATAAGAACCTACGCCACTGGTATATCAGTCTGAAGCGACAGAGAGGGAATATTTTAAAGTGAGGCAGACGATAACTAGTTGATGACGCCTGTGGCATTTTCTTAGTTGATTCGTACTTTACATGTTGATTGTACAATGAATCGACACTGAGGACATACAGACAGCTGCCGAAAATTTGTTGAATGAACATATCACAAAACTAGAAGTCCTTAAAAGATACTATGAAGATAAGAAGAATATTCACATTGAGAAATCCAAGACATGTACTACTATTACCACACTCACTATTCGACTGCCTGACGCCTGTTTCGACGTTCTCCGTTAGTCTCTATGTGTTTTGTACAAACCAAAAAAATATTACCGAGTATAATTTCATTTAAGATCGTCAGTTGATTGAATAAGTAAACTCACTAAAGGCATTGAATTTGATTACATATCTATCATTACTCAGATTGAATTAGAACAACTTCCAAATTCAGTGGTAAGTTCAATAATTACTCATCTTGTACTGATTACTGTGGACAATTTAAATTTTGGAATCACTTAAATAAATACTGACAAATCATGTGTTTTTATATAAAACATCGTAGTTATGAAAAAGCTACTTTCGAGTAGATAAACTCAAATATTTGAGATCCCTAAAATCCTTTTCGTAGAAAATAAGAGAGTCCTCACTCTTGGAAGCACTAAAAGTTTCAGATGAGTATAATAATTCAATTTAGGAAAATATAGATGGAGCGGATCTTTCAGACTGATGTAAAATACAGAATATGCAATAAATATGCATATTGATGAGTATGATTTACAGAATCTAAATGCTTTTAAGAGGTTGACAATATCTAATATTAATGAATGAATCATCTCTTCCCAAATAGTAATTACAAAGCCAGATCGATATGTCCATCAATTTTTGAATTTCCCGCCTGCCAACTGAAACGGCAACACTGCACATGTCAATATGCAGTGTTGTTTTATTACTATATCTATATACCAAAAAATTGCTAACAATAATTTATTCAAACTGCTTAAGTTATTTAAACAACTTTTTTTATAAACATTGAATATATTGATTAAAACTGAATTAACTTTATTTATTTTTATAAAAAAATTCATGTACGTCTTATATGAAAGAATAGTCTACATACCTTCAATGTCAAACACATATGTAAACATTTTTCTTCATAACAATTAAAAAACACAATTAAGATTTTTACTTTATGAAAAGGTTTGTGATAACCTTTTCAGAATGTAAATGAATGATTCTGTTAATGTTAAACGGTCGATTAAACTTAGATTCTGGTCCACATTTCTTAGAAGCACATTTTAAGCATTCTCCAAAGCAACCATGGCATCTTAAATTCAAGCAGTCATTTATTTTCATAAGATGATGACGGCATTGTCGCGTCAAACGGGATTGATGTTCTTCGTGGAAGAATATCGTTATTTTTCTGCAATTTGTTCACTAGTGTCTCTGGATGGCGATAGACTTGCCGAACCATATCGAAATGGTTTTTTTTTATTTATTTTAATCGGTGTCTTAGACTAATTCGATGTCGGTAAAATTGCGGTATCAAGTCGCCATGATCTTTCTCTATTTTTATCAGTTTGAGGATAATTTTGACTGGATGCTGTAGGTCTGACGGATTTAAATCGGATTAATCTTTTTCTTGAAAGCATCTTGTGAGATTTTTCAGTTTGTGGTTTAGTTGTAAGTGGATATAGAATTGGAGGACTAAAGTTTTCATGTAGTGCTCTGACTCCACTGGATATTAGCGGTATTGAGGAATTATACCGAGACATCTTATGTATCTGTATTCGTTTGCGATAAAATGGCTGCCTTTGTTTGAGTGTTTAGATATTTTTCGAGTGACATATTAGTCTTATTTTTTTTTAATTCCATAGGGGAGTATCAGTGGAGTAACGCAAACTTATTTGTTGATAAATCGATAACTTTTTACAATATAAAATTGTAGATTTCGTACGAATGTAGAGCAAAGACAAAAGTAGCTAGATGCATTGAAAATACAGGAAAAAGATTTACCAGAAGAAGTTTATATTTGTGGATCTCATTTCAAAGCAGACAATTTTCAATGGAAGAAAATCCTGAAAAAATATTTTTGAAAAAGAATGTGTAATTGATAAAAGAATTAGCTTATTTACAAAGAATATTGTTTTCCGGCAAAAAGTTATGTTAAATTTGGGGATATTAAACCGGGTACTTCTTAGCAGTGTTCAGACTTAACATCTGAAAGGTATTTATTGTCTGTTGGAAAAATGTTGTTAATGCATACTTATTGCTGATTTTGTAGTTTACATCAGTCTGAAAGATCCGCTTCATCCAAATTTTTAGAAATTTAATTATTTCACTCACCTGAAACTTTAAGTGCTTCTAAAAGTATTGATAAATTTGCCACTCAGAAAGCCAGAAAGATTATTTTATAATTAGGTAATTATAATGATTAGGTACCTAGTCTCTAAACTGTAGAACAACTGATTGATATACTTTTCGTTGAGTATTGAGTTGGTACATTTTTATGCAAAGGTGATAATATTGTTTGTTTTTAATTTGATGAAGTATTTTGTTGGTATTATATAAGCTGGCCAAAAAAATAAAGTTTTCAAATTTTATTTGCATTTTTACTCGTGAATCACTTCTTCACAACGATGTGACGTAGGAATACGATAAAAATATGTAACTATCTAATCTATTTTTTCTATAAAACTGAAAAACGACAAAACTACAGATTAACTATCAAGTTAAAGGTATTTGACCTTGAACAGAAAAAGAATATACAATTTTTGAGTATCCTATTCTGTAGAGTTTTGTAAGTAACTAATTTAACCATATGACTGGAATAGGGAAATATAAAAAGCTTTTCTAAAAATTAAAACTAAGACTAATACGTCACTTGAACAATATCTAAACACTCAAAAATATTTCACTCCAACAAATCTATTCAAAATGCTTTCTCAGTTTTTAGTGAACAAAGGCAGCCATTTTATCGCAAACGAATACAGATACATAGCGATGTTGCCTAGCTTATATATTTTCATAAACTTTTTCATCAAAATTATTTTCTTGGTCTTGAAAATATTTTTATTTAGGAAAATAACGATAAACCTCCAAGGAAAAAATCATGTCTAGTTAAGATGTATCAGTATAATTCCGCAATACCGTCAATATCCAGTGTCAGTCAGAGCACTGAATGAAAACGTTAGCCCTCCAAAAAAGAAGAAAGTAAGATTTGATCTCGAAAATATATCTATATTCACTTACAACAAAACCACAAACTGAAAAATCTTACAAGACGCTTTTAAGAAAAAGATTAATCTTATGAAAATAAATTAGAAATAGATTTTTGTGACTACTTGAATTTAAGATGCCATGGTTGCTTTGGAGAATGATTAAAATGTGCTTCTATGGAATGTGGACCAGAATGTAAGTTTCACCGATCGTTTTACATTCACAGAATCATTTATTTACATTCTGAAAAGGTTATCACAAACTCTTTGGTGAAGTAAAAATCTTAATTGTGTTTTCTAATTGTTTTGAAGAAAAATGTTTATATATGTGTTTGAAATTGAAGGGATTTAGATTATTCTTTCATATAAGATATTAATGAATCTTTTTATAAAAATTTCAAATCTTGTTGAGCTCCCATACTATTTATACGTTTACCTCCGTGCCCTTGCTGTTCTTCACGCGAGTTTTTTTTTACATATAGTTATTCAGATTTAATCAATATATTTAATATTAATAAAAAAAAGTTGTTTAAATAACTTAAGCAGTTTGAATAAATTATTGTTATCAATTTTTTGGTGTATAGATATAGTAATCAAACAACACCGCATATTGATATGTGCAGTGTTGCTGTTTCAGTTGGCAGGCGGGAAATTCAAAAAGTGGACTTATCGATCTGGCTTTGTAAATACTATTTGGGAAGAGGTGATTCATTCATTAGTATTAGATATTGCCAACCTCTTAAAAGCATTTAGATTGTGTAAATCATACTCATCGACATGCATATTTATTGCATATTTTGTACTTTACAACGATGTCTGAAAGAGCCACTTCATCTAAATTTTCCTAAATTGAATTATTACACTCATTTGAAACTTTAAGTTCTTCTAAGAATAAACTAACTCTTGTAACCAACAAGAAGAATGTTCTAACGTTGTCACTGGTAATGAAGTTCCAATAAAAAAGAAACAGGAAACAAACATGAATACTGATGAATTACCCGAAGCAAGGGGCCTTGGGTACTTCATTTTGCAAGGACTTTGTGGTAGCGAAAAACTAATTTAATAAAAAAATGCGTCGAATTTATTCATGAAAGTGGGGACATATTTTTCAAATTTAAATTCATCAAAAACATTTTTTAACCATCCCATCACCCATCACGCTAAAAATAGAACAGAAAAGCCTTTTACATTAGCCCTCAGAATGTTGTTATTGAGTAGAGAGTGAGTTTACTAATTCAATCAATAGTAGTACATGTCTTGGATTTCTCAATGTGAGTATTCTTCTTACCTTCATAGTATCTTTTAAGCACTTTTACTTTTGTAATATGTTCATTCAACAAATTTTCGGCAGCTGTGTGTATGTTCTCAGTGTCGATTCATTGTACAATCAACCAAACAACATGTATATCATAAGTTTTTACATATATTTATTGTAATTAAATATTTACCTCTATTATTCAATTCACTTTCCCCATTTTGTTTTCTATTAGCATCTTCATTAGCCATTCAAAGTATTATCTGATGTGGAGTTGTCAGTATTGGTATTGCCATTCGTTTTCTTAATGCTTCTTTTACATTTGTCAATTTGTCACTGTGCAATCCAATCAAACGTTCATTCCATAATTGCATACATTCAGGTTTGAGTTTAATATTGTAGGTATCTTCAGTTCCATTTTCAATTTCTTCATACCTATACAATTCGAAATTATGTATGATTGTAACATTCAAGTTCAGTTCAAATGATAAGCATTCTCACCTCTTACTAGAACTTATTCTTAAAGTCACACTCAGTAATGAAAACATCAATTTCTGGTGAGCAAAATAGACAAGCTACAATTGCATCATATCGCCTATTCGTATTGATAGCTAAAAATAGAACAGCTCATTCTGTAGGGTAGAATCTGAAGTTTCATTCACTGAAAAGGAATTTTTAAAACAAACTTTTCACATCAACTTGATGAAAGTACTGAAGTTTCTTGCTAAGCTAATCTATTAGCCTTTGTTAGGTTTCGAACCCAATTAAAGCATAAAAGAAGAACTGCTTTTTTGCAAGTCTTTATAGTCAAAACCAACAGCGGAAAAAATTTTTAAATATCTCGATGATTTAATTACAGATAACGAAATAAAACAGACAACTGATGGTGCTCGTGCTATGAACTGAGGGTTGTAACTTTCATTAAGTCACGGCCCAAGCAATCCCGACTTTTTGCTATTCTGTGTGATGAAATGGGAAGTGAGCACAAAGCATTCCTGCTTCATTGTGAAGTACAATGTTTATCAAGAGTTAAAGTACTGTCAAGATTGTTCAAGCTTCTTGAGGAATTATCATGTATTTCATTTTTATTCCAGAGCCGATATCCATTCGAGTATCCTATCACCTGAAGTTTTTTCTTTTTATTGTCAAATTTTGAGGTTTTTTTCTAAATGTTTGGCATAAGCATCTGAGCCAAATACACTTGGATTATTTAGTGTCCGTGGTTTACCCTCAATCACTTTTCCATTAAGTTATGGAAAGTTTGCTGGAGTATAATCAAGAATAGTACCTCATTTTTTCATATTTACTTAATGAACTTTTGTATCAAATTTAATTTCAACCATTTTTATGTATTCTATTATCCAGTCTGACACTCAACTTTTGTGTTCCAGTGAAAATATTATAACATTCTGAAGAAAGCATTCATCAAAATGTATGTTTCTAATAACTTTTATGCTTATGTCACGTTTTGCAGATTTCATCATGCTTTGATCTTCTAGTTTTTTAAATGTGTACTCATCGCCTCTCATTGTGGTTATTATTATCGCTTATGAATACAGATATATTGATTATCATTTCTCTTATAGGTATAGCTGAAAAATTTTTGAGTGAACTTACCTTTTAATTGTTCTGTATGTCCTTCATACAGCTTAGACAATTTTTCAAATATTTCCGTGTCACTTAATTACCAGTACAGCTCATAATATATGTTGACAAATGTATGTTTTTATAATTCATAATCATGAATACTACTTGGTACCTATGCGGTTTATAACCAAGTCTATAATTCTATATGCTTTTAAAGTTATTCCACTTATTTTACAGTTTCCAGAAAAGTTTTTTGTTCTAATGAATTTTCGTTTTTAGATTCGAAATCCTAATTATTTATTTATACAGTGAAAAGTCTCGGACCCATAACTTGTTGTTTTTGGTATTATTAGAATAAAAATATCCTTTTTATTGTTATAACTTAATATAATGACAGATACGCAATAACCTAAACTGTATAATCACACAAGAAGTCAACTTCACAACGTACTAGTATGTTGCCGTTTTCCGTTTCGATACAAAAAATATTGTAGGCAACGTTGTAAAATATTATTTTGGCTATAATACGTTGCCTAACGTATTATTGCCTAAAGAATATTCTTTATACAATGGTAATACTATTAATACTCATATAGGTAAGACTCCTATATGGACAGTTGGTATTACATATATGTCTACATATTTTCATTTTATTTGTTTCAGATAGTTAAATCATCGTAACTATAGCGGTTTTGTTTTGTGATGTACAAGGCGAAAAATCGTTTTTTTCTTTTTTTTATTTCCGATACGTAAAGATATCATCAATTGATGATTTCGATTAGTTAACGAGATAAACATTTGAAAGTGTTTGAATTTCAAAAGTCAACAATTGTCAGAAATATTTTTTTAGGTGAATGAAAGTAAGACGGTTAATAAGTGTTATTCGTATATTAAAATTATAGAAGTTTTAAAATGCCGTCATCTTTGAGTAAAGAAGTCAATTTGTATTACAAAAATTTGGTAGTGACAAAGTTCAATAACTGGTTGAAGTTGGTTAAGGAGAAGAAAAAACAAACTTATCAAGACCAAAACTCAACGGTATCGTTCCAAGCTCCAAGGGAGGAAAAAGATGCTAACGGTAAGAAGATTATCGTGACTCCTGCAGATAAGTTCGATTCACCACCACCAATGAACTGTAGCGACGCCAATTCCAAGGAAGTTCTAAACAGAAAAGATGTGAAAGAGGAGGAACATATGAACTTTTCGAACGAGAGCTTCTACGAGAAAATGAGATCACTTCAAGAATTTAGAAACGTCGGTCTCTACGTGTATTGCGACTCTTGCGACAAGTATAGATACCTACCCGACGTGAAAGATCCCCTGGATCTATCTGACAAATGGTATTGTTGGATGAATCCAGATGGGAGGTATAATAGATGCGAAATCAAAGAAGAATCGATAGACGATAAAGAAAAGGAGCTGATGATATTTAATAAATATAACGCGGGTAGCATCGTCTGGGCGAAAATCGAAGGTTATCCATGGTGGCCGGCTATGGTGGAAGATGATCCTGATATCGAAAATTATTTTTGCTTGAAAGATTCCTTAGAACCGGTAAGTCTAATATTTCTCTTGGTCACTTTCATTAGATTAGTGTAGTACCATTTTTTTAGTTCATGAAACGTACAGGATGATTTTGTTTTAATATCGAAATTATTAAGTTACCTTATATACAGGGTGATTTTTTTACTTATTCCAATATTTCATTTGGAGTGAAAATCGAAATAAATTTCAAGTTACCTTAAATAGAGTGCGATTTTTTTTATCAATTGAGAGTAGAGAGTGGGAAATTTGTAAACTTATATACAGGTTTTATTATTTTTTATATTAAGTTTTTAAATTCTGATGGTCATATACAGGGTGGTTAATCGATTATTTTTTCGTAATATATTTCGATAAAATTCTTGAAATGACACAAGTTATTCAATCTATGGAATTAGTCACACTGTGTATTGACGGTTAACGATTATTTTCAGACGCACTACCACGTGACATTTTTCGATTCCGACGCGGTGACTAGATCTTGGGTAAAGGCCGAAAATTTGAAACCGTTCTTGAAAAATATCGACGATAACCTTGTGCTGAACGAAAAATTCAATAAACTCAAATTCAGGATGGACGAAGCCGTCAAACAGGCTAAAGAAGCCGTCGAAATGAAGCTGCTCGACAGACTGAAAATGTACAGCTTCATATATAGATATGCGAAATCTTCCAGAAAGACGAAGCGACAGAGATACGCGAGTAAGGATGGAGGCGGTAAACAGAAGAAACGTGCGAAGTTGGGTGATGAGACGGAATCTTCGGCGGGAGACTACGAAGAAGAAGAAGAAGAGGAGCAAGAAGTAGAGGAGGATGAAGAAGAGAAGGTGGACGAAATATGAGGAGAATACCAGAAATATACTTTTGAGTGATGGTGTCGTGATTTCAAGGAAAAATTCTCGTTCTAATTTTTGATAAAAATTTGTTAATTTTCTCAATAAAGTTTGTTGAAAAATCATTTTTTTTTTTAATTAATTTTATGCAAATCATTTTTTATGCCTAATTTCAACAGTTTCATGCCTTTTCCTTAAATTTCTGAAAAAAATTCAATTATATTTTTATTAAAACGTCATAAATATGAGTAACTCCATGATTAACGCGTTATCCGCCGAACCAACCATTTTTATGCTCCTTTCCGTCAATTTGATGCCCAATTCCATTTGGCACAAAAACCTAACCTAACCACCATAGGGGAGCCCAAGACGATAGTGACAAAAATTTCAAGCTGCTTATACAATAAAGGAGTAAACAGTATAAAAAAGAACAACATTGAAATTGTATTAAAACATACATATAGAACAAACGAAGTAAAGCTAAATCCTAAAATATACGCAGAACTTCTTTGAAATAAACAAATTTAGTTCTGTCTAGAGGTTGAGTAAATACATCAAGATTATTATCTTTGGAATTTACATAATCTATATATAACTTAGTAAATACAGAGTTTTTCTATATTCGACCGACAATGCTTTACCACAGAGAGATCTCAATGAATGATTCATTTTGATATAGAAATACGAACCATTACGGGGCTTAGTTGTTGAGACTGAAGCAAATTTCTTTTAAATTGCCTGAATATTTCTAGTTGAAAAACTAATAACCTTTTATGGAACTAAAACGATCTTTTTTTTCTTTTTTATAATTTCAAAACTTTCCCATTTTCTGAACAATTTTCGTGTTCATTGGCAAACAGAAACATCATCTAAATAGTTTTAGTTTGAAAATAACAAGGTACAAGACATCAATCACTTAACAATATAAGTTAAATTCACTTTATTTACAATCCAAATTACAAATATAATGATATGAATATTCACTATCTTGGGAAATTTAAAGTCCGGGATCTGATCAAAGTTTATTTCGAACTCTATTTTCCATAGATCATCCAATTGTTTTATTCTAATTTCACAAAATCTGGTTGTAATTGTGAAGAATCAGCGTTCATGTCCAATTTGATGGAGAAGCAATTGAACTAATTGAACTATTCATATCATTTTATAATTTCAGTAACTGTGTGACCTCAAAAGTATATTATTCCTCTTCTAAGCCTATCCAAAACTTTATATCTCCATTTTTTGATTCTGCTTGATTGCGATTGGTTTTTTCTATCAGATCACCAGATGCAACATTTTCCTACAGACAAATTTAGAAATTACTATATTTAAAATTGGTATTTTCATCCTCAAATCTACTTGATGAAGGACTGGCTTTTCCACTACATTCGCTTCAGTATTGTTATTTGATTCTGAATTTGGACTTAAATCAACAAATTTTCTCACTTTTTCTATACACTTCCTGGCTCTTGCATCTTCATTAATATCAAGTTATTTATTGAGTTATGCATTTCTATGATGTATAAATCTTAAAAAATTTTCAAAAGCGTTTGTAAATGAAAACCTGACAAATTTTCTTCAAATTCAATGGCATCAACAATTCTATAACTATATTTCAAAATCCATGTTGGTCGCTTTGGATGTTTTCACCAGACCGACCTGAAAACTTTTAAAATTTCTATACAAAATCTGTTACACTGGAATTTTCTAGAAAACCAAAATAACTTCACATTTTTCAATAATTATTTTTCTCCTCACATCAAAATTAGGAGTTGGTTACATATTCATTGGAAAGTTTAATCAAGACAGATAAAGTGTGTTAAGTAAATGGATTACAAAAAAATCTGAGTGAAGATCAATTATAGAAACGAACACTATTATACCAACTCGAAAACAATCTTTCTATATAGAGAAAATTCTAATTTCAAATTAACTTCTGTTAATAATGTGACTTTTCATTATAAGAAACTTTTTAATCAAGAAAAATGGCAAGTAACAAAAGCAGTTCTATACGAATCCCATTATATTATTATCGAAAAAATTTGAGAGCATTCAATTGCTATTTTTCAAAGACCATAAACTAGAAAATAATTATAATAATAATAATTTCAAATTGTTCACAGTATCCAGTACAAGATGAGTAATTATTGAACTTACCACTGAATTTGAAAGTTGTTCTATTTCAGTCAAAGTAATGATAGTCTTTCCTTTAAGAAATAATCCTTTGATAATTTGCAGTTATTACAAATACCAAAAACAGTTGATATCTTATAAATCACCTCTTCCTGTAGTTTTTTGTATCTTTCGACCAAACGGATCAAATTACATATTTTGTTCAATACCTTTAGTGAGTTACTAATTCAATCAAATAACCATCTTATATCAAATTATACGCAGTAATATTTTGTTTGTTTGTTTGTTTTGTACAAATCACATAGAAACTAGAGGTGAACATCGAAACCGGCGTCAGACATATAATAGTGAGTGTGGTGGTAGCAGAAGTAGTAAAAGCAGCACACAAATTGCTACTTCAGTGTGTTTTATGTTTCGAAGTATTTGCTGATTCGAAGTTTTGTTGGCACATTTCTATAGTAAATTTGTGTTCAAATAAAACTAGTATTTGATATTATTTCATTCACACATTCTATTCTAGATAAAACAAAAGCATAAACGAATACAGTTACATAGCAATGTTGCCTAGCTTATATTTTTTCATAAACATTCTCGCCAAAATTATTTTCTTCTTCTTTTTTTAAATCAATTGTGGGGATTATTGTCAATTAACCAAACTTAGTGAGAACTAGAGCCAGATTCTTATTGATTTTTAATAATATTACGATGTATGAATAAATATTTTTGAAACGTAACATGCATCCAGCTAATAAATAAATTGTAAAATTTGACAACATTGAGGTTTACTGTAAGTTGGCTTCAATTATATTCAAACATGTCAGCTGGGTTCATCTTTTTTATTCGTCCAAGGTCAAAGTAAACCAAAGTTTCAAACAAAAAAACTTCGTAATTCATTCGTAGTCGGAAAACTTATTTATGTTTAAGTTTTATACGTGAAGATAAGGTGAATACAGTTTAAGTAATGAAGTAAATTTTGATTGAAAATGTATATTTTTAAAATTTTGATTCTTATAGTAGGTATGTACAATTATTTCTCACATTTTCTACACCTTTAACTAAGTAATTTGATATTGCATGTCGTATTCTTTCATCTGATTTTGTCATCATAATCAACATCTTATTGATGTCAGAGTTTTGAACTTAATATACCTTTACATACTTGTGTATTTGAAAACGCTCACATACACACCACAATGTTTTATGTTGATGAATATGATTTAAACAAGCTAAATGCTTTTAAGATGTTGGCAAGTATTTGAATATCTTTTTTAATAACAAGTATAAGCGTTACACCAATATTGGAAGTAGTTTACTAATAATTTATTTTTAGGTAAAGGAGCGTGATTTCTTATTTACCAAAATGGCCTCTAATAAAAAAGAATTGTACATACTCTAACATATTCACCAATTCCTCAATGGTAGCTTGATCTGAACTGGGCCTGGAAGTTTGTATTGTAATGTCTTTTAAAGTCCAGTTACAAAAAAAGAATTAGTTTATTGAAGTAGCAACTAGAGAACCGCATCCACCCGGTTTTGAAGATTTTTGCAGTGATTTTATCATTTAGGTAAAATTTTTGGAAATTTGATAAAACAATCCCCGACAACACTTTTTTTTTTTAAATATTTACCTATATATAATGATTGATTTAATAGAAGCGTTTGGATGGATTCACATGAGGACCTTTAGTAGCTTTGCAGTACCTACCTTATGGAATTGCAAGATAAAGATCATTCAAGTGAACTGTGGTATTTCTGCACAATAAATATGTGATAGAAAAGATCCTCATATTGTTCTGACCCATCTTACTTGTTTTATTCATATTTCTGAGGTAAGAAAATAATATATTGAGTAATTTTTGTTTGGTTAAATTCTTTAAAGAAACTCTACCCCAATTGTGAAGAATAAGTAACTTGTAGTTTACAACGAATTGATGAAAAATGTTGCCAATTAATTGATATTTCTCTAAATATTAACATTTTTCCAATAAATTTACTCTTTATCAAAATAATTGGTAGTTGCTCAACAATATTTGATATAAAATCATATAGTTTCTTAAGTATTTTAGGTGACTTTCCTTGAAAATCTCATACTAGTCTGAAAAAAATAACTTTAGCAATGTCATGTTTCCATAATTATTTCCAATTATTGTCTTACTAGTTTTTAAATAAGAACTTTCAAGTCACTTACCATTTCATCACTTTAATCACTTTGTACAAATTCAACACTATATCTGCCAATGAAACTGAATGATTAATGAAGAATTTTCTTGAAAAGTCCTGCATGCATATGACATGGTGAGTGTAAATTTAGCTTAGCAAATACATTTTAATGCAACTTAATGGTTTATTGTACTCCATGTCAAAGGTATTTTAAAGTTGTTGAATAATCAAGAAACATGTTTGTTTGAATTGGGTGAGGTAATGCCGTTTCTACTGACACATACCCACACACTTATGTTTTATTTTTTTAGCTCCTCAACAACCAGTTGAAAGTATATTGTTATCAAATCATTCTAATAGAAGCAAAAACGTTGAGAGAACGAAAAGGGTACAGTATTCTTTTCAAAGAAAGTCCTAGACATCAAAATGTAGGCTTACAGCTGTCGTATGGAAGGTATCTATTTGATATTAATTATATGTATTTCTAAATGTTTTCACACATTTTTTCTTAGCTTTTCAACTCTATGTCACCCTTTACTGTTATGAGATATATAGAATAATTGTAGATAAGTATAATTTTGAATATGCCTCTTTCTGTTACTCCTTTTAATTTTGTTAGTACATGTCTTCTTTTTCACTCGATGTATTTTTTATAGATTATCTTCTAATGCAGAAGATCAAAATTCATAATTATCATGACTAAAGTGGAGTTTATCACTTCATTGCATTCATTTCGTGTTTAAAACTCATCGGATTGATTCCTTAATAACATATATAGCTGTCATAAAAACTCCAGATCTCATTTTTTACATTGCTGACTTGCTATACTATTATGACAAAAAATTTTTGTAAATTACTGACATCCAATCAAATTTTACTTTGAAAATTTCTGAATTGTTAAACAAGATATTTTCTTCCATTTTCCTAATTTCCATGTCTCTTCTTATTTCAACTTATGCAAGAAGTTATAACTTCATAACTTTCTCAGTATGTAATGTATCTTAAATATTCATATTGTTCTAACAATTTATGCGTTTAAAAAAAAGTAAAGGTGATAGGAAGCTTTTGTTTTTTTATAAACATCGCTAGAGTGAAGATTTTTTAACGATATATAATTTGTTTCGATATCTTTTTGCTAACCAGAGTTCTAATTGGACCATTTCGACGAAATTCCAAGTTGCATGATTTGCGAAATTTATCAATGCAAAGGTGAAAACAATGTAACGGCTTTTTGTGATGGTTACTGAGCAGATAGATTTTTTTTTTCATTCTCTCTCAACCATAATAGCTATGAAAGTTAAGTTGGCAACCCAAATTTTAAGTAGGTATAGATATATTTTCGAGATCAAATCTTACTTTCTTCTTTTTTGGAGGGCTAACGTTTTCATTCAGTGCTCTGACTCGACACTGGATATTGACGGTATTGCGGAATTATACTGATACATCTTAACTAGACATGATTTTTTCCTTGGAGGTTTATCGTTATTTTCCTAAATAAACATATTTTCAAGACCAAGAAAATAATTTTGATGAAAAAGTTTATGAAAATATATAAGCTAGACAATATCTGTATTCGTTTGCGATAAAATGGCTGCCTTTGTTCACTGTTCCTACATTGGGCCATTCTGCTCAGAATCCGCCTCGGAATCGTCTCTTTCATAGCTGACCCATGGATTTATATATTCAGCGCATGTTGTCGTTCGATTGGGTCCCTCGTGATCTCCGATTTTAACAACGTCATATCTATCATTTTCTTTAACCTTAACAATTTCGTGTGGATCTAAAAATTTTCTCTTTAATTTTGGATCAGATGTATATACTTCAAAGGGTGTGGTAGTTATGCTTCGCTGATAGGTCGAATTAGAGGCAGTCTGTACTTTGTCAACGTATTTGTACCACTTTCCTGGCTCTTCAAAACTGTGATTTGTTAAGATTGGTATAAGGGTCCTATTTGCCCTTTCCGCTTGTCGATTACCTCGTGGGACTCCACAAGTTGTTGACGCATGTTTAATATTTTCTTCTCGGCAATATAATTCGAATTCTTCAGAACGGAACGCGGATCCTCTGTCAGATATTATCATTGACGGGTTTCCAAATATTTTACGCTCACAACATATCACTTCTTTCGTCGTCGTTGATTTTGTTGATTTTAGGATGAAGCATTCCTTCTTTCTTTCGTACAGGACGAAGTGATATATTTTACGCTATTTTTCAAGACAACATGTCACTTCTTTCGTCGTGGTTGATTTTGTTGGATAAAGCCACACAAATTTGAAAAAGTCATCAACTATCACAAAAATGTGCTGATAATTTTTTTGTTCACTTCATTGGTCCTATTTGGTCGACGTAATACGTCTCTAGCGGACCTTCTAGTTTTTGTATAGGATGAAGCATTCATTCTTTCTTTCCTTCCTTTTTATTCCATAATATACAAGGTATACAGTTATTTTTAATCGTTTCTATTTTGTCTTTTAGTCTTGGTATGTAAAATTCCTTGTTTACTACTCCTTGTGTTTTTTTCTTTCAAAAATTTCCTATCTCGTGGACTTTTATTATTATTTTTTAAGTCTGCATGTTCTTTGGAATGACAAGTAATTTTAATCCATTATCGTATTTATACAATATATCATGCTCTAAATAAAAATCTTCATACTCTTCGGTAGTCAAAATCCTTTTTATCGCCATCTGCCTACATCGTCTATACTCAATTTCATACTGAAATTCTTCTAGCATCAGGGCCCATCGTGCAACTCCTGTTGTAAGGTCCCTTTTCTCCATGGTTTTTATGAATGCATTACAGTCTGTAACTATTTTAAATTTCGTTCCTAGCAAGTAGATTCGGAATTTCTTCACACTTTTAATAATGGCGAGTATTTCGAGCTCATAGCTTGTATACTTCATCTCTGCAGGGGTCGTCTTTCTATTCATGTAGTATATCCGGTGAAGCTTCGAATCGTCACTAGATCGCTGCTAAAAGAATGCTCAATAACTATGTATATTTGCATAGGTGTGTAGTTATGATTGGGACTTGTTTGTCACTTACTATGTATCCTAAAAATTTTACCTCGGTTTTCAACAGTTGGCACTTTTTCTTTTTCATTTCTAGTCCATATTCTGCAGCTGTCTCTATCCCCTCTTCTTCGTTCGCACTCAAGATGATAACATGTAGTATATAACGTACATTCCTGCAGTCAACTCCCTGAAGACATGAGCGATGAATCGTTGGAAAACTGCTTGACTACTACTTCCAAATGGACATTTCATAAACTCGTACTGACCAATCGGCGTTACAAAAGAAGTATATTTTGTGCTCTTGCTTCAACAGGTACATGAAAAAATCCATTTTTCAAATCAAGGGTGCTGAATATCCTTGCTCTCTGTAAGCTGTCTAGGACATCTTCAATAAGGGGAAGTGGAAATCTATCGCGTATTATATTTTTGTTTAATTTTCGATAATCGCAACAAATTCTGGTTCGGCCATCTCCTCGGTTCGCCGTCATAAGAAAAACAAATGTAAAACTTTTATAACTTTGAGTTTTGCCTGCGTAATGTTGTGACCAATTCTATCTACAGAACTTAACGTTGTCATGATTAAATTAAAAGATTTATTCTATGCAAAATATATACATTTATATAGTCTTCTTTAAATTAGCAGGTTTGTCGTAACACTTTATTTTACAATGTTCTGCTATTGCGTACAGCTCTAATGATCAATTTAACAACGGAAAGTATATTAGAAGAAGAGCAATCACAAATTGAATGTAGTGGAAAAGCCAGTCCTTCATCAAGTGGTTTTGAGGATAAATTTGCGAATGAAGAGGTAAGATGAAAATACCAATTTTAAATATAGTAATTTTTAAATTTGTCTGTAGGAAAATGTTGCATCTGGTGATCTGATAGAAAAAACCAATCGCAATCAAGCAGAATATAAGGATACAGAAAAAAATTAAAAAGTAGCAGAATAAATAATAAATGAAATTAGTGATTCTAGAACTACTGAGAATATTGACAATACTCCATCTATTAGTATAACAATCAATAATATGAGTAATTCAATTGATTCTCCGCTAAATTGGACATTGATCGCTGATTCCTCACAATTGTAACCAGATTTTGTGATATTAGGATAAAACAATTGGATTATTTATGGAAACTCTAGTTCGAAATACACTTTGATTAGATAATGTTCGCCAAAAGCTCCGGGATTAGAATGTTCTATGACTTTGTTCAATAACCGTCGATCAGATCCGGGTATTTAAATTTCCATAGATAGTGAATATTCATATCATTATATTTGTAATTTGGATTGTAAATAAAGTGAATTCGACTTATATTTTGGATTGATTGATGTCTTATACCTAGTTATTTTCAAACTAAAACTATTTAGATAATGTTTCTGTTTGCCATTGAATACGAGAATTATTCAGAAAATGGGAAAGTTATGAAATTAAGAAAAGTTACTTCACACACTGACGCTAAATATCCATAGGCTTCTTCAAGATTTTTGCCAACAAAAACCGTTTCGCAGATTGTACCTCAATTAAGCTTATTCCAATTATTAAATGATGGTTTCATGTTGTGTCCAAAACGTATCATATAGAACATGAAATTATAGATGCAACTGGGAGTTGTTTCGTCCAAGGAAATTTTATAGTAAATCTAGCTTCAGAATTCGCGCTGAAGTAAATCGAATCGAAAAAAGTCTAGAGTTTTTCACAATAATGGCAGATGAAAATGAGTGGAATAATTAAGAAAGTCCAAACCGGAATTTCCAAGATGTAACTTCTTGCAGTATACAGCAACTTTCCATATCTCCGATTGAATTGAGCCAGGTAAATATAGTTTTCAAAGACACTGTGTAAAACAAGGTGTATAGAAATGCTCGTGAAAAGCAGTGTTGACCTTAATGAAACAACTTCCTGCATTCCCCGCTCTTCTAGAAGCTCTTGATAGTTCAACGGAAGGTAGAGGAAGTAATGAATGTGCTTTCCTGCACTCTATTCTGTCGTAAGAGTTCTCATTCGGTGTCTTAGTTCTGTCTGAGAAACTTGGAATAACTTTACCTTCAATTCCAAGCAGAGTACATAGATATGCACATAGCTTCTTAACTCAGATACAGAGAATTCAGGAAAAACGAGTCAACAGTTGTTCATACTTTTATCCGTTACATCCACAACTTTTCTTGAAATAGGTGTTCAGTAGAAATTGAAAATCAAGTACTCGTCTGCTCCCGATTTTTCCAGGTTGGTTTTCACATTTTCCCAGTCGAAATTTGGTCAATTTACTATCACTCTTCTATTATGATGAATATTAATTTTAGAAAATACAAGAATCAAATTTTTTTAGTTTAAGTAATTCTTCGCTCACTGCTGTTTTTCTTTTCTATACTTTTTACGATACACAACAATATTCTTGAGACTTGAGACATAAGAAAAATTATCGGCTTGATAGTTGAATAATAAATTAAGTCATATTTTTGAAATTTTTGTGCCAAATGGAATTGGGCATCAAATTGACGGAAAGGGGCATAAAAATGATTGAAATTTATTTAAATTTAAAAAATAGGATTTTTTCAACAAACTTTATTGAGAAAATTAACAAATTTTTACAAAAATTAGAACGGAAATTTGAATTCCGATAGAAAATTTTTTTAAAAATCACGACACCGCCACTCAAAAGTATTTTTCTGCTATTCTCCTTATACTTCGTCCTCCTTCTCTTCTTCTACTTCTTGCTTCTCCTCTTCTTCTTCGTAGTCTTCGTTTGATTGGATTGCACAGTGACAAATTGACAAGTGTAAAAGAAGCATTAAGAAAACGAATGGTAATACCAATACTGACAACTCCTCATCAGATAATACTTCGAATGGCTAATCAAGATGCTAATAGAAAACAAAATGGGGAAGTGAATCGAATAATAGAGGTAAATATTTAAATACAATAAATATATGTAAAAACTTATTGTATAAAGTACAAATCAGCTAAGAAAAGGCCAGACGCGTCATAACTGACAAAGTCCGCAATAATTTCCTTCTCTCTTAGGCCCATTCCATTTATGTGACACTGGCGTTTTTTTACGATTGTTCGGTATTTTTCATATAGAAATGCAAGTGCTAAATAGACGCAACGCTGCACGAATGCCGCATGGTCCAAATCAGAATTCGAAGGTAAGTCGTCGCGTAACCATGGATCTATGGAGTGTAGAGAAGGAGGAACATCTCTGGGTTAAAAAATGTGAGCTGATTTTTGATGGGAAAATAGGTGGCGCTGATTATAGAGGGTATTCGCTTGAATTTTACGCGCTGATTTGAAAATAACTGTATAGTAATGCTTTAAATAATGCACCGTGATAATGAAATTAGTAGTATTAAAATAATGAAACGATTATCAAAACAGAATCTTGTTAAATTAACTTTATTATTTAGCTATTTATTTGGTTTAGATAATACATATATTCAAAAATGAAAAAAAAAGTAGAATCATGTAACAATAATGAAATAGTATAAAAAATACATTTTGGTTGATTAAAATAAAATATTGAATTTTATCCGTAACTAATATAATAATTATAGCGATATAATTAGATCAATAAAAATAATAGAATAATAAAAAAATATTTCGGTTCATAAAAATAAAATATTGAACTTCATTAGCAACTAATATAATAGTTATAGTCATATAAAAATATCAATTTTGAATGAATTTTGCTTTCTAAGAGATTCAAACATGACTTACCTTTGGTATTCCAAAGAGACTTGCTTGTTTTATATTTTGAGATGAACGAATACCACAATCTTTTAAAGAACCACTTATACATCCAGAAATACAACAAGTTTTCACCATGATTTTTTTACTATTTTTTTAATATTTTTAAACGTTGTTTAATTCTTTTCACCACCTACATAATATTCTGTTTTCGTTAGTTTATAGAATCTGAAGCTAGTTTCAGATATAGTAAGTGTTTAACTTCAGATCTCAATCTCATAGTACAATCAGCGCCACGTATTATCCCTACAGAATTCAGACCATATTTTAAACGTACCGTCCATAAGAGATGTTACTCCTTCTCTACACTCCATACATGGATCTATTACCATCCCGAGCCTCTCTTCGATATTGCCAAGCCTTTACTTAGGAAGGAAAGTACGGTAATATTATAAATAATTTGCGCTTATGGTCAGATGCATAACCGAACGAACATCGGACATTCAGCATTTAGTATTATTCGTTGTTCAGTAGATAGTGTGATTTATTGTGTTCGGTGTTATTTTTTAGTCTGTGCCAGTTTATTCTACAGATAGCGCTGTTTTTGAACATTAGGGACAAAATCGTTTTAATAATGTCCGCAAAAAAAGTTGGAAAGCAAGGTCTTGGTTGGATATCTTGATTGAAAATGTTTTAAAGTGGACTGTATACAATGTGAGAAGCACAATAAAACGATTTGTTTCGATTTTCACTTTATTGTACAAATGCTTTGTGTGCCTGAACAAAAAACGCTGTTGGCCTCGTGGCTCCTTGATGATTGATGTCTGTCTTCTTCTGCGCAAGCCCGGTTACTCTAGGTAGGCGCATGTGCCAAGTTCAGTAGCGCATTCAACATAATTTAAATATATACATTAAATGGTTAAACATACCGGCCTCCTTGAAAGGCTCGACTTTCAAACGACAAATAATATAAAAAATTATGAAATTTATATGTGTTTTCAAACAACTTAAAAGTAAAATGTCAAAATAAATGTCAATCACTAAGAAACACTTTTTAAACGTCTATGGGTAGGACGCAAATTTCTGACACCGCCCTCTTCAGGATTCCATTCTTCGCACGGAGGGTAACTACTCTAGTGATGCCATCGCTGCCTGGATGCAGCTTAACAATGCGAGCTAAAGCCCAATACAATGGCGGCGAATTCTTATCCTTCAATAAGGCGAGAGCTCCTATATTGAGAAGTTCTTTACTTGCAGTTTTCCACTTTACACGTTGCTGCAAAGTTGAGACGTATTCGGAAGACCAACGTCGCCAATAATGATGATACATTTGCTGCAGTGCATGATACGTTGATAGCCTGTTAACTGGTATTTGCTGAACGTTTGATTGAGGTATGGCCTTCAACACGTCGCCAATTAAAAAGTGACTGGGAGTTAAAGGACAAACGTCGTTGGGATCATCGGTTAATGGGATGAGAGGTCTAGAATTAACAGTGGCCTCCACCTGAATGCATAGGGTGGTAAAATCTTCCAAAGACAAGCAGTTTAGGCCTATCACTCTTTTTAGATGATATTTGGCCGATTTCACAGCCGATTCCCACAAACCACCCATATGCGGGATGTTCGCAGGGTTAAAATGCCACCGAATTCCTTGTGTGTCACAAAATGTAGAAAATGAATTGTCTTGTTCTAATGCTTTTAGGAACGATCGCAAATCATTGTTTGCTCCAACGAAACATCCCCCATTGTCAGAATATATATCACTGCATAGACCGCGCCGTGAAACAAATCTTTTGAGGACGTTTAGAAACGAATTTGCAGTTAAATCAGTTGCTACCACTAAATGCACAGCCTTGGTAGTCATGCAAATAAAAATACACAAATATGCCTTTATAAATTTTCTATTTCTGTGCTTAACTTCCTTGACCGAAAATGGCCCCGCGTAATCGATGCCACTGCTTAAAAACGGTCTAGCTTGTGCGAAGCGTACGCTAGGTAAGTTTCCCATTTTTTCATTGTAAGAGCGAGGCTTTACTCGAAAGCAAGTTATACATTGATGTAAAATCTTTTTGACAATTCGTTTACCCCGCAATGGCCAAAAGTTGTTTCTGAAAGAGGCCAAAGTTGCTTGAGCACCAGCGTGTAATAATAATGTATGCTCTCTTTCGATTAGAAGGCGCGTGACGTGACCATTATGAGGTATGACGTAAGGGAATTTTTTGTCAAATGAAAAGTTTGAATTGACAATTCTCCCCCCTACCCGCAATAAATGATCGCTATCTAAAAATGGGTTTAAAGTTAACAATTTTGAATGAGCGTTTAGCGGTTTATTTTTAATTAAACATTTTATTTCTTCTGCAAAATGCACTGATTGCGTTGCCCTTATAATACTTTGTTTTGCCAGTTTTAATTCGTGCACTGTGAGTTTTGTACCGTATATTCTATCATGTTTTGCACGTAATGTGTTACCTTTAAATCGTAAAATCCACGCTATGACTCTGTTTAATTTGTCGAAATTAGAATATCTCTCGAATATCGTACTATCAGCTATAATTACATTTTGTGTTAACGCGGAATTTTTTACCTCTGGTAATTCATTGAGTGGTAAAAAATTATTATTCGTGACCGGTTGATTAGGATTGCTTAGAAAGAATGGCCCGTTCCACCACATGTCGCATTCGAGCAGCTGACTGGGTACTGATCCTCTCGAGATGATGTCAGCCGCGTTATGTTCGGATTTTACATGTTGCCAATTTTCGATTTTGGATTTTCCTTGTATGTCCGCTACGCGGTTTGCTACAAATGTTTTTAAAAGTGCGGGTTCCGTATTTAACCACGATAAAACGATGGTTGAATCAGTATAATAAAAAATGTTAGATATACGACAAGTAAAAGCCTCCATGAGTTTAGCTGTCAGAATGAAACTGGAGCTGTGCCGTATGTTACGGTGTTTAATGTGTAGACTTCTAGAGGCAGGTTTGGATCCGAACGCCACATAATTCGCTGTAAATCACGTTGCTCTTCTACAATTTCCACCTGCCGGTACATCTTCTCTATGTCCGCTACCATTGCTACATTGTGTTGTCTAAAACGAATGATGATAGCAAAAAAATCTTCCTGTATTGTAGGACCCACCATTAGCGTATCATTCAACGAAATACCGTTTCCTGTTTTGGCGGATGCATCGAACACCACTCGTAGTTTAGTGGTTGCACTATCCTTCACGACACCATGATGTGGTAGGTAAAAAACTCCCTTTCCATCCACTTCCGTTGCCCACGTCGGCACCTTGGTCATGTGCCCGAGTTTTTCATATTCCCTCATGAACTCCGAATATTGTTGACGTATGACTGTATCATTGATCAGTTTACTTTCTAATTTGTGAAACCTTTTAATCGCATTCATCTTCGAATTCCCCAAATCGCCTACACCTTCGCGAACTGGCAACGTCGCACGAAATCTGCCAGTTTCGGTCCGCTGAATTGTTTTTAGGAAATGTTCTTCGCATTGTTTTTCTTCAATCGTCCGTTTGGTTTTGTTATCGTCTTGGTATTCCTCGATTTTCCAAAATTTCTCAATTGCGTTTTCAAGCGTAGTTGTGATTAAATTACATGATATGGTATTACTACTGTTATTTTGAATTGAATAATTTTGATATTTGGGTCCCGATATGACCCATCCAAATAATGTTTTCTGAAGTATCGGTTTACCGTCGCCGAGCTTAAATTGCCCATCCGCTAAAATATCCCAAAAGACACCTGCGCCTAAGAGAATATCCAGTTTGGCGGATTTATCGAATTCAGGATCCGCAAGAGTAATGTGTTTCGTTTCGGTATATTTAAATGTTGACAATCGATTTTGAAGTTTGGAATATTACCCGCTATTTGGTTTATAACTAAAAATGTAGCATTTTGTTGAAAAGAATTGTTTTCTCTTGAAATTATATCAATATTTAATTGCTCTGTGATATTAGTAGTAACCTGATTAACACCGATCACTGGTAAGTTTATTTTGGTAGTACCGATATTTAATTTTCGCGCAAGGTCAGAGGTTATTAGATTTGATTGAGAACCCGAGTCTAACAATGCACGTGCTTTGATTAAATTGCCTGATTTGTCTTTGAGGAATACAGCCGCTGTGCTAAGACCCAGCTAGCAAGGGCACGTCATAATGACGTCAACATTTGGTGATCACTGGTCGAAAACACTGAGACCACCAAAAATCGACGTGATAATAACGTCAAATAATTGACGTGTATAACACGACATCTTGTCACGTCATAATGACGAGACTATCTAGTGATAACTCATCTGAAAAAATCAGATATATTTCATTTGTTTTATTTTGTGACTAATGTAATTATTTTGTGAGGCTATTTTCGATAATAAACAACCATGACACTGAAAATTCCAGCATTTTTTTATTTATTAAGTCCAAAAAAATTGAGATCTTTTTATATAGTATTTAAACAAAACCTATAATATTATCTAATATCTATAAATAATTTTTTTTAAGAAACTTCCTATAAAAATTTATAATTGGCGGGATCTACTAGGTAACGCGTATGCGCTTGCGCCGCTAGCCAACATGATGATGACAACCCGCCATCCACAACGAACGACCATTTTATATTAATCATAAACCGGCTTGGTTATTATGATTATATATTTTATTATGAATATATATTTTATTTAATAATAGTTACATGATCTGCGGTGCTGCTATTAGTGTTTTTAGTTTTTCTGTTGTTCCATTGTGGTAAGTATAATAATTATTATAGTTATTTATATTTTTTGATTTGAATATATCTGGTTAAAGGTTATGGCATGTATGGTCGAAAATGATAATTCAATTTCTCAATTCTTAATTTTATTCAGTTATAATTTTCATGTTTCAAGCGAAACATTTATGATTGGGAAATAGCCAATTGGAGGTATTGATTGAATAAATTGCCTCCAAAATTTTAGCGCTCAAATAGATGAAGAAACTCAATAAACCATATGTCTTAACTTCATACATTGACTTAAATGGCTATATTTGTAGTGCTATGATTTACCTTGTTTGTCTCAAATAGAAGTAGATTTTATGCATTTTTATTAACTTGGTATTTAGCAGTGGTATGAGTTTTGACCTTTATTTTGTAGTTTTATAGTAACAATGGCATTTGTGGGTGTAGAATTTTCCGAAAATGGTTTAATAGGTTTGGTTCATTCTTCCTGGTTCACCCCTTTGAAGCAGAATGTTTTGTGGCCACCATACAGAACGAGTGCTGCTTTCAATAAGGCTCTCACACTATGTGAAGAACCAAATGAATATAATTGGAAGTTGTCTGGAGTAAAAAGAATATTTTTTGAATGTGGTGCGTGATTTAGTTTTGTTTCATTAAGTTTATATTTTCAAAAGAATTTTAAAGAGTTGTGGTGTGGTTCTGGGTATTTGTTATACATATTTGTTTTTTATTTTTCAGATGATCTCAACAAGGCACAAAAAAAACTGAAGAAATGCGAATATAATTCGGACAACCTTACTTCAGATTGTGAGGGAGAGCGAACTAGGAGAAAATTCGTTAGTAGAAGGATTTTGAGTGACAGTGAAAGTGAAGGAGAAACAGTATCAAATCTGATAAGGCCTCCATCTTTCCAAAAATATATTTCTGTGAGTGGCTCTGGTAAGTACACTTTTCTATAAATATGTTTCTATTTAAAATAGCTTTAATCGAAATAATGTCTAACTTATTTTTTTATTTACAAATAATTTTTTAAGAGGATGAAATATTTTTATAGATATTAATAGGTATGAGATCAAACTGGGCTCTACGCAGTTAGCGTAGATACTAAGCGTACAATCTGACACTGAAAATAAATAATAAAAAATTAGAATTCTTCTTTTGTTTTAGGTAAGTCAGCTTCTAGGCCGATTGTGAAACCAAATTCACAAATATCTCCACCAACTTCCACTAGACAAAGTACAGAATTGCTTTCTCAAACACCTGGGGGATCACATTCGCAATCAATTCAAACAACTTCCAATATACAGTCTGAAGAGAATACAGATAGAATTCATCCAAAAAGTAGGTTCTTTTATTTGTTTAATACTGTGAATAATTTTTTTTTATATATATATAATAGATTTAGAGAAAATTTTTCGGGAATTGAAAAAGTTGAGAGAAGAGGTCAAGGAAGTAAAGACTCTTTTAAAAAACTCTCGAAGTTCAGTAGTTGCTAGTCTACCCAATGACATACCCGTGCAGTTTCCAATAAACGATCAAAGGAGGTTTGAAAATTTGAAACAATATTTGAAATCCGAAGAAAAATTTAATGATTTGGTAAGTACTTTTTACATAGAATTTCATTAAAAGTGAATTAAGTATTAGACATCTCCCATTGATTTAAGTGTAATTGTAATCTAAATATTTATTGTACTTACTCTAAAATAGAATTTTGTGATAGTTTTATTATGGAGTTCTATTATAGTAGTTTTATTTTTTGCTTTAGGCATCCTACCTTTCCTCAATTGGAGTAAATGGCACCACAGCTCATGTTAATAGAATCATGAGACTACTCTCGACCAACGGTTTGGCCAAATTGTATAATTTTGCGGGGCAGAGAAACAATAAAGTGCCATTTTCCAACACTTTAGTGAAATCTGTCATCATTCGTAAGTACTATTCGTTGTTTTTGTGTGGTACTGCCTAAATTCGTCCTTCATAAAGCATAATAGAATAATACTATTTTTTTATTTCTGCGACAGGGATAATTCTCATTAAATAACCACTCATTTATTTCGTTACAGGTGCCATACAAATCAAAACTCCCTTGACCTCTCAAGCAGATGTGGAAAATGCTATCAAAATATGGCTAAAACATGCCAAACAACGTGAGCAAAAAAGAAATGCTGGTGCTCTGGTTTGATTGTATTATCAACTACTTTTTATGAATTATTAGCATATATTTTTATTTTTAAAAATGTCAAAACGTAAGTTGAAAGAATTGGTTGGTTCAAGACAAAAGTGTAGAAGGGCTTTACAAGCGACCAAACAAGAATTTCAATATAAGTCAAGAACCTCTGTTAACCCTGGACGGGGTGCAGAAAATGTTGATGAAACAAATGACTGCTTTTTCTTCAATGATACTATTAGCAGCAACACTAGTAGTACTAGTACTAGTACATCATCTGTTAAAGTTGATAAATCAATCAGTTCTGATAACAATGATTCATTATGCACAGAAACTTCTATTGCTAATGATTTGGCTGAATGGGCTATAAAACATAAAATTTCACTTTCTGCTTTGACACACCTACTTCATTTGCTTCATCCTTACCACCCTGAACTTCCTTTAGACAGTCGTACCTTGTTATCAACCCCAAAATTTACACCAATTGTTGATATAGAATCTGGTCAGTTCTGTTATTTTGGATTGAGGAGTGCTCTTTCTAAGCTTATTTCAAATGATACTTGTGTAGACAAAATTCAAATTAGTTTTAATGTTGATGGCATTCCACTCTTCAAAAGTTCAAAAATGCAGTTTTGGCCTATTTTGGGATTAATAAAAAATATTTCTGGTAGTAGACCTTTTGCAATTTCCATCTTTTGTGGAAAAAATAAACCACATCCTTTAAATACATTTCTTCATCCATTCATAGTAGAATTGAAAGATTTATTGCAAAATGGTTTTGTTATTTGTAACAAACACTTCACATTAGAGGTACATAGTTTTGTGTGCGATGCACCTGCAAGGGTCTATCTAAAAGGCACTAAATTCCACTCAGGATATTCCTCTTGTGATAGATGCACAATTCACGGAGAATATTATAAACACAAGGTAGTTTTCAATGGTTTAAATGGTCAGAAACGCACGAATGAATCTTTTCGCTTACAATTGGATGATGAGCATCATATCTCGCAGACTAGTTTTCATGAATTACCAATTGATCTAATTAGTAGTTTTCCGATTGACTACATGCACAACATTTGCTTAGGAGTAGTTAGAAAGCTACTGAATACTTGGATTGCAGGATCCTTGAAGGTTAGATTACAACATCAGAGAGTTAAAATGATTTCAGAACGATTGCTCAACCTTAAAAATATGATACCAGTAGAATTCAATCGAAAACCCCGTTCGCTTAATGAACTAAATTATTGGAAAGCTACTGAATATAGAATGTTTTTAGTGTACTTAGGTCCTTCGGTTCTTAAAGATATTGTGGATTTAGCTATATATGAAAACTTTCTTGCTCTTCATTTTTCTGTTTCAATATTGTTATCACAGAGCCATATTGAAAAATTTAAAATCCCTTTTGTGAGAAATATCATAAATGTATTTATCAAACATTCAAAATCTTTGTATGGTTTGGAGTTCATGGTTTATAATGTACACTTAATGTCACATCTTTGTGATGATGTAGATTTATTAGGCAAATTGGACAATTTTTCGACTTTTCCGTTTGAAAATTATTTGGGAGAGATAAAATCATTAATAAAATCTCCAACCAATCCCCTACAACAAGTTCATCGACGACTTGTTGAAAAGGATTTTTTAATTTCACAGCCAGTATCTAATATTACGTATAAATTGGAAAGTAAACATACATTGGGACCACTTATTTTTGACGAAAATTTGAAATGGAAACAACAGTTTCATAAATTGAGATTACCAGGCATAACATTATCAGCATTTAATCATTCTAAGGCGGATAGTTATGTTTTAATTGGGAATAAAATAGTTGAAATTCATAATATAGTAAAATCTGCTGACAGTCAAATATATCTTATTGGCAAAGAGTTTCTTGGCTATTCAGACTTATATACATATCCATATCCTTCCAGCAATTTAAATATTTTCATAGTTGAAAATCTCACAGATCTCAAAATATGGCCTGTTGGGAAAATAACTGCCAAATGTATTGTTCTTGAATTAAGGGGTTCTCTAATGGCGATGCCTATTATTCATAGCCAATTTTAGGTTCTTTTTTCCAATTTTTCATGCAAATAGAGCAGTCATTTGTTTCACAGGACGTTTTGACATTTTAAAATATTACTTTCATAATAAATAAACCATATACTATTCAGTATTTCTAATTTGAACAGATATTACAATACATTGTTAATTTGTGTTATGAAAACTGGAATTTTAAGTTTCTTTTGCAGTTACATCATGTTTTTCATGCTATTGATAAATAAATTTTATCAAAATAATATTTTGGTTTATTTTTATAGGTGTGCTCCCTTTCCTATGTACATGTAAAATCTTTTTCTTTATTAAAACAAATTGAAGCCTATTAAACATTTTTTAAACTGGGACAAATTGACGTAGTAGTAGACGCCATAATCACGTCATACAACAATTAAAAATCACGTCTTATGTGACGTGTAAATCATGTGATATAAATGACGTCATTGGTCCGAGACATTAGGAGGTCATTTTCACGTTATATTCACGTCATTGAACTGGTCATTACTAGTCATCTCATGACCAGATTCCGACGTCATTTTCACGTGACCTTGCTACCTGGGGAAGAACATTTTGTTTTTTATTATTTAGATGATGTGTGATTGATGAGAGTTGGATAGTTTCTTGAGGTGCGTTTGAAGTTTGTGTTTGAATGTAGTCTCGATGAATTAGTGTGTTATGTTTCTTTTGACAAACCTTGCAGGTTCCACGAGTGCAAGAATCTGACCTATGATCACCTCTGAGACAATTAAAGCATAATTTTAGTTTAATTACCTCGTTTTGTCGCGTTGAACTTGGTAACTTAAGGAATTTTTTACATGAATAAATGTAATGATCTTTGCAATAAGCGCATTGCGCCTGCGTGACGGCACATGTGATTGTTTGACCTTCACCTCGTGAGGGATATTTAGAATTAATTTTGTTTGTTTGTATACTGTTATTTGCATTTTTGTGCGTGTGATTATAATAGTTAGATTTTAACATGGTTTGCTGATTATCAGTTTTTTCTTTGCTTTCTAAATATTCACAACGATTTACTAAAAAGTCGAGAAATTCTGACAATGGTGGAGGTTCTCTTTTATTTTGTAAATGTAAATGTTCATGCCAACGTTCCCTAGTACGTGCGTCTAGTTTAATTTTTAATAGTTGAATTAATAGGCGATCCCACGAATCAGTTGGTTCACCTAGAGCTTTGAGTGAAGTAATTAGTTGTTTGAATGTGTCAGTTAAATTTCTTAAAAAATGAGCTGATTCCTTAGTAATTACTGGCATGTTAAATAATTCTTCTACATGTTTGTCTATAATAATTTTTTTTGTTTTCAAATCGTTCTCGCAATATACGTAAAGCTACTAAATAATTCTCATCTGTCAACTCAAGTTGCTGAATTAATTTCTCACCCTTAAGTCGGCCCTGTAAATAATACAACTTTTCTACTTGAGATAACTGCTGATTCTGGTCAACTAATGCCTGAAATCTTTGAATGAAAAATACCCATTTTTTTTATCGCCATCAAAGATAGGTAAGTCAATTGGTGGCAGTGTAATTTTTGAATTTACAGTAACACTATTGTTGAACAAATTATTTTGTCTAGCTACATTATGACTAGCTGTTATTCTGGCTTGTATGTTGCTGTGAAACTCTACAATTTTATTTTTAGCGCCGGCTTGTGCTTTGAAGAAGCTGTTTTCGAATGTTTAACGATATTCTGAATTAGTTGTACACTTTTCTAGCGATTCTATTCGTGACTGAACTTGTTCGAAATGGTTGAAAATACTCGATACGTGGTCTAGACGTGATTCTAATTCTAATAAATCGGATTCGTTGGCTCATTTAATGAAATTTATAAACCTATTCAGCTTTTCGATAACTACATCGCGTTGCTCTTTTAACTCTAGCAAAATATCGGTTTTGTCCGATTTCGATTGATCTACTTTTGACACATTTACTTCATTTTCTCCTGCTAACATTGTGATGTTTTGTGAGAACCGACTAAATGAAATGAACTAGTTTGCAGTAAAATACTTATAGAGATTCAGAATGAAATAATATCGATTTTAATGATTTGAAATCCCTATGCATGCAGATGATAAAATGGAACAAACTTACGGTTTGGAAGAATAAATGATTTGCACTACACTTTTCAGCCTGTGATTGTCTGATTGTTGTAAGTACTGTCTTGAATTGTTGAATCAGCGTGAACTGTTGCCGCTGCTTTTACACTAAATTCGCTCGAAGAGACCAAAATGGTTGGATATCTTGATTGAAAATGTTTTAAAGTGGACTGTATACAATAAAACGATTTGTTTTGATTTTCACTTTATTGTACAAATGCTTTGTGTGCCTGAACAAAAAACGCTGTTGGCCTCGTGGCTCCTTGATGATTGATGTCTGTCTTCTTCTGCGCAAGCCCGGTTACTCTAGGTAGGCGCATGTGCCAAGTTCAGTAGCGCACTCAACATAATTTAAATATATACATTAAATGGTTAAACAGGTCTTATTATACGCGATAAATCATAATCAAAATATTATTAATTTCATGAAAAAAGAGGCAGATGAAGGAGTTACTATTCCTTTAAAAAATTACAGGCATGTAGCGAGATTTAATTCGAGAAGTTGGTTGAAGAAATGCAGAATTTACACATTTTTATATAGGCACCTACTAATTGAGTGTCATATTTTAAATTAGAATATTAACATTTTGTGATATTTCAGGGAAAGAGTACTAGCTGCTACTGGGGTGTCAAGGTCTACTTTCCAGAAGATATCAAAAGAAGTTCAATAAGTTGAGTGGAGAGGGCCAAGCACATCTTTTCAATCGCCGAAAAAAATACGTAACACTAAAAAAAGAAAGCTGGATCGTATCTCGCCAGAGGCCGTAATATATGTTATACTGATGAAACTTACATACACAGCAGTCATGTTAAAGACAGAGGCTGGTACGATGAGACTCTAAAAGGAATGAAGAAGCCAATTTCTAAAGGCCAACGGCTGATTATAATACATGCTGGTTTAGAAAAAGGATTCGTAAAAAACTGATAATTTATATTTAAATCAGGGAAGTTTGAATACTTGTATTTTTTAAAATAGAATTAGTGATGGCTAAAATATCGATATTTCGGCATATCGTATACCGAAAATTATGAATATTAATGTCAATATCTAAATTCAGATTCCAGTGTCGACCAGGCTTAGCCAGAATAGAAAAAATATTTTTTTGTACAATTGCATTTAAATTGCGATTAACCATAGCATTTACCACCTACTTATCATATACCAATAGAATTATAATATACTTACTATATACTATATACTTGTTTGTTTTTGCAGGTACATAAATTGGTGATTACCATAAAGACATGAATAATCAAAATTTCATGACATGGGTTCAAAAGCAATTGTTGCCGAATCTGCCTGAAAGGTCCGTCCTCGATATAGACAACGCAACAGGCTAACAAAAAATGGATTACCAGCAGACCCCAAACTAACAAAACCGGAACTATACCGCATTTTTCAAGAAAATGAATTTCGTTTCCCCATAAAGTACAAACTAGACGAACTGTTACAACAACATGGGCACCGTGTACTACGTTTACCTCCTTATCATCCAGAACTAAACCCGATCGAAAAAATCTGGGCGTTAGTAAAAAATTGGGTAGTTGCGCACAATACAACGGCACTCGCTAGGCAAAAATTTGAGGAGGTATCGGAGCAAGAGTGGTATAATATTTGCCAACATGTTAAAAAATATGAGAATGACCTTATACAAAAAGAGCACATCTTAGACCACACTCTAGATCACTTAATATTTACAGTAAACACGGGTTCATCGGAAGAAAGTGAAGACAAAAACAGCGAGGATACTGATAGCTTATTAGAGGATTAACTAGGATGTTCTGATAGCGAATAATGTTTTTTTTTAATTAACGACATAGATAAAATATTACACTATATTATTCCCGTGCAAACACTGCGTTTATTATAAATATACCATGCACACCAAACCTCTATGCAATAAACAGTTGCTATTTCTATAAGATAGTAATAACTAAGTAATATCCTACTGTAATATATGTTTAAATCTTTAAAATATATTTTTTTGTAAATAAGAAATAAGAACCTACGCCACTGGTATATCAGTCTGAAGCGACAGAGAGGGAATATTTTAAAGTGAGGCAGACGATAACTAGTTGATGACGCCTGTGGCATTTTCTTAGTTGATTCGTACTTTACATGTTGATTGGTTGATTGTACAATGAATCGACACTGAGGACATACAGACAGCTGCCGAAAATTTGTTGAATGAACATATCACAAAACTAGAAGTCCTTAAAAGATACTATGAAGATAAGAAGAATATTCACATTGAGAAATCCAAGACATGTACTACTATTACCACACTCACTATTCGACTGCCTGACGCCTGTTTCGACGTTCTCCGTTAGTCTCTATGTGTTTTGTACAAACCAAAAAAATATTACCGAGTATAATTTCATTTAAGATCGTCAGTTGATTGAATTAGTAAACTCACTAAAGGCATTGAACAAAATATGTAATTTGATTACATATCTATCATTACTCAGATTGAATTAGAACAACTTCCAAATTCAGTGGTAAGTTCAATAATTACTCATCTTGTACTGATTACTGTGGACAATTTAAATTTTGGTATCACTTAAATAAATACTAACAAATCATGTGTTTTTATATAAAACATCGTAGTTATGAAAAAGCTACTTTCGAGTAGATAAACTCAAATATTTGAGATCCCTAAAATCCTTTTCGTAGAAAATATGTATTGTTTTAATTTCCGTTTCTGTATCAGTGACATTATTAGAACATTTTTCTTATTGGTTATAAGAGAGTCCTCACTCTTGGAAGCACTAAAAGTTTCAGATGAGTATAATAATTCAATTTAGGAAAATATAGATGGAGCGGATCTTTCAGACTGATGTAAAATACAGAATATGCAATAAATATGCATATTGATGAGTATGATTTACAGAATCTAAATGCTTTTAAGAGGTTGACAATATCTAATATTAATGAATGAATCATCTCTTCCCAAATAGTAATTACAAAGCCAGATCGATATGTCCATCAATTTTTGAATTTCCCGCCTGCCAACTGAAACGGCAACACTGCACATGTCAATATGCAGTGTTGTTTTATTACTATATCTATATACCAAAAAATTGCTAACAATAATTTATTCAAACTGCTTAAGTTATTTAAACAACTTTTTTTATAAACATTGAATATATTGATTAAAACTGAATTAACTTTATTTATTTTTATAAAAAAATGTACGTCTTATATGAAAGAATAGTCTACATACCTTCAATGTCAAACACATATGTAAACATTTTTCTTCATAACAATTAAAAAACACAATTAAGATTTTTACTTCATGAAAAGGTTTGTGATAACCTTTTCAGAATGTAAATGAATGATTCTGTTAATGTTAAACGGTCGATTAAACTTAGATTCTGGTCCACATTTCTTAGAAGCACATTTTAAGCATTCTCCAAAGCAACCATGGCATCTTAAATTCAAGCAGTCATTTATTTTCATAAGATGATGACGGCATTGTCGCGTCAAACGGGATTGATGTTCTTCGTGGAAGAATATCGTTATTTTTCTGCAATTTGTTCACTAGTGTCTCTGGATGGCGATAGACTTGCCGAACCATATCGAAATGGTTTTTTTTTATTTATTTTAATCGGTGTCTTAGACTAATTCGATGTCGGTAAAATTGCGGTATCAAGTCGCCATGATCTTTCTCTATTTTTATCAGTTTGAGGATAATTTTGACTGGATGCTGTAGGTCTGACGAATTTAAATCGGATTAATCTTTTTCTTGAAAGCATCTTGTGAGATTTTTCAGTTTGTGGTTTAGTTGTAAGTGGATATAGAATTGGAGGACTAAAGTTTTCATGTAGTGCTCTGACTCCACTGGATATTAGCGGTATTGAGGAATTATACCGAGACATCTTATGTATCTGTATTCGTTTGCTATAAAATGGCTGCCTTTGTTTGAGTGTTTAGATATTTTTCGAGTGACATATTAGTCTTATTTTTTTTTAATTCCATAGGGGAGTATCAGTGGAGTAACGCAAACTTATTTGTTGATAAATCGATAACTTTTTACAATATAAAATTGTAGATTTCGTACGAATGTAGAGCAAAGACAAAAGTAGCTAGATGCATTGAAAATACAGGAAAAAGATTTACCAGAAGAAGTTTATATTTGTGGATCTCATTTCAAAGCAGACAATTTTCAATGGAAGAAAATCCTGAAAAAATATTTTTGAAAAAGAATGTGTAATTGATAAAAGAATTAGCTTATTTACAAAGAATATTGTTTTCCGGCAAAAAGTTATGTTAAATTTGGGGATATTAAACCGGGTACTTCTTAGCAGTGTTCAGACTTAACATCTGAAAGGTATTTATTGTCTGTTGGAAAAATGTTGTTAATGCATACTTATTGCTGATTTTGTAGTTTACATCAGTCTGAAAGATCCGCTTCATCCAAATTTTTAGAAATTTAATTATTTCACTCACCTGAAACTTTAAGTGCTTCTAAAAGTATTGATAAATTTGCCACTCAGAAAGCCAGAAAGATTATTTTATAATTAGGTAATTATAATGATTAGGTACCTAGTCTCTAAACTGTAGAACAACTGATTGATATACTTTTCGTTGAGTATTGAGTTGGTACATTTTTATGCAAAGGTGATAATATTGTTTGTTTTTAATTTGATGAAGTATTTTGTTGGTATTATATAAGCTGGCCAAAAAAATAAAGTTTTCAAATTTTATTTGCATTTTTACTCGTGAATCACTTCTTCACAACGATGTGACGTAGGAATACGATAAAAATATGTAACTATCTAATCTATTTTTTCTATAAAACTGAAAAACGACAAAACTACAGATTAACTATCAAGTTAAAGGTATTTGACCTTGAACAGAAAAAGAATATACAATTTTTGAGTATCCTATTCTGTAGAGTTTTGTAAGTAACTAATTTAACCATATGACTGGAATAGGGAAATATAAAAAGCTTTTCTAAAAATTAAAACTAAGACTAATACGTCACTTGAACAATATCTAAACACTCAAAAATATTTCACTCCAACAAATCTATTCAAAATGCTTTCTCAGTTATTAGTGAACAAAGGCAGCCATTTTATCGCAAACGAATACAGATATTGTCTAGCTTAGATATTTTCATAAACTTTTTCATCAAAATTATTTTCTTGGTCTTGAAAATATTTTTATTTAGGAAAATAACGATAAACCTCCAAGGAAAAAATCATGTCTAGTTAAGATGTATCAGTATAATTCCGCAATACCGTCAATATCCAGTGTCGAGTCAGAGCACTGAATGAAAACGTTAGCCCTCCAAAAAAGAAGAAAGTAAGATTTGATCTCGAAAATATATCTATACCTACTTAAAATTTGGGTTGCCAACTTAACTTTCATAGCTATTATGGTTGAGAGAGAATGAAAAAAAAAATCTATCTGCTCAGTAACCATCACAAAAAGCCGTTACATTGTTTTCACCTTTGCATTGATAAATTTCGCAAATCATGCAACTTGGAATTTCGTCGAAATGGTCCAATTAGAACTCTGGTTAGCAAAAAGATATCGAAACAAATTATATATCGTTAAAAAATCTTCACTCTAGCGATGTTTATAAAAAAACAAAAGCTTCCTATCACCTTTACTTTTTTTTAAACGCATAAATTGTTAGAACAATATGAATATTTAAGATACATTACATAGTGTGAAAGTTATGAAGTTATAACTTCTTGCATAAGTTGAAATAAGAAGAGACATGGAAATCAGGAAAATGGAAGAAAATATCTTGTTTAACAATTCAGAAATTTTCAAAGTAAAATTTGATTGGATGTCAGTAATTTACAAAAATTTTTTGTCATAATAGTATAGCAAGTCAGCAATGTAAAAAATGAGATCGGGAGTTTTTATGACAGCTATATATGTTATTAAGGAATCAATCCGATGAGTTTTAAACACGAAAAAAAAAAAGGATTATGATGCAATGAAGTGATAAACTCCACTTTAGTCATGATAATTATGAATTTTGATCTTCTGCATTAGAAGATAATCTATAAAAAATACATCGAGGGAAAAAGAAGACATGTACTAACAAAATTAAAAGGAGTAACAGAAAGAGGCATATTCAAAATTATACTTATCTACAATTATTCTATATATCTCATAACAGTAAAGGGTGACATAGAGTTGAAAAGCTAAGAAAAAATGTGTGAAAACATTTAGAAATACATATAATTAATATCAAATAGATACCTTCCATACGACAGCTGTAAGCCTACATTTTGATGTCTAGGACTTTCTTTGAAAAGAATACTGTACCCTTTTCGTTCTCTCAACGTTTTTGCTTCTATTAGAATGATTTGATAACAATATACTTTCAACTGGTTGTTGAGGAGCTAAAAAAATAAAACATAAGTGTGTGGGTATGTGTCAGTAGAAACGGCATTACCTCACCCAATTCAAACAAACATGTTTCTTGATTATTCAACAACTTTAAAATACCTTTGACATGGAGTACAATAAACCATTAAGTTGCATTAAAATGTATTTGCTAAGCTAAATTTACACTCACCATGTCATATGCATGCAGGACTTTTCAAGAAAATTCTTCATTAATCATTCAGTTTCATTGGCAGATATAGTGTTGAATTTGTACAAAGTGATTAAAGTGATGAAATGGTAAGTGACTTGAAAGTTCTTATTTAAAAACTGGTAAGACAATAATTGGAAATAATTATGGAAACATGACATTGCTAAAGTTATTTTTTTCAGAC